>NW_025533789.1:0-300000 GCF_020615455.1 Coregonus clupeaformis
AATATATTATGTTATAGCTTGGTCTGACTAAAATCTTGTGCGCATGACCCATCTTGTGTTGGGCCTTTGGATTTAATACAATGCACAAAGACTTCTATCTTGTCGGCCTTATCAGCAGGTGGCTATGGACAACACCCACGCCATAGGTCTCTCAGTTCTCCCAACTCACGAGTTATTGCTCTGAGGACATACACACACACACCCCCACACACACACACACATACACACACACACACACACACACACATCATCATTGTTAAACATACACACATACACACACACACACATACACACACATACACACACACACATACACACACACACACACACACACACATACACACACACACATAACACACACACACACACACACACACATACACACACGCACACACACACACACACACATCATCATTGTTCACACACACACAAAACCCCCCTTCTCTTAAGCATGAACATCTGAAGACAGAGAACCCGACTCAGAGCCAATGCAATGGAAGTGACCTCGACCAACTCATCAGGACCAATCAGAAGATCAGAACTACTAGAATCAACCTACTTTATTTTATTGTGTAAAATGTCAGCACACAATGTTTAGGGGCTCGCTCTCTCAGATATCTCCCTACGAGGTTGTGCTAACGGGTCCGTGCACGCTATTTACAGATATCTTTACCTCTGAATAAACTGCCTCATATTATACAATTATCCACCTTGTCCGAAAGTCTATACTTGGTCTCCGTTCTCCAGTAAACTTGTGATCATCAACAAACTTGGTAGCAGAGGATGGTTTTCTAACTCTGAATTCGGTCCATAAAAGTTGATAGAGACAGGAGACAAGTAAGAGACGGATCTGAAAGGGCCGGGTGACCTGTCCGCAGGAGCAGCCGGGAATCAGCTCGCCTCAGGAAACTGATCTAGACGGCCGTCAATACAAAGGTAAGCAGAACCTGTTAAAACAAAATCTGCATATTGTATTGTAGGATAAACTAAATTATGATCAGTAGTACTGGGCGTGAGTATGGATTACTGTAAAATTTATAACATATCTATTATGACTCAAAAGGCACATATGTAAAGATATCTGAATTCTTTAGGTTTTTACTGTTGAAATGTGACTCTAGAGAGGAGTCTAGTTACAGAGGTTGTGGTTCACGAGAGACGGACCCTTCTATTTTTTGCTGTTGATATCTGAAATCTTAGGTTTTTACTGTTGAAATGTGACTCTAAGAGAAGAAGTCTAGTTACAGTGGTTTTATTTCCTGTTGAATTGCGGCTTTCTAGTGAGAAGCCTATTACAGTTTTTGGTTCCAGGCGATGGACCCTTTTATTTGATCCACAAGAGAAGGATCTGGTGACTTGATAAAAAAGATTCAGATAGTCGGGTTGAGTTAATTCCGTGAGAATCCAAGTCCAGAAAAGGTTCTCCCGACTAGACGCCAGTTTAATGGTTTTAAACGACTGGGAGTCTCCTTGAGGAGAATAAAAAAAAAAAAAAAAAAAAATAGCAAGTTCAGATAGTCGGGCAATTGGTTGACGTGGCACTCAACTATATGTACTGTGAGGAACTTAAACTGAATTTGTGTGTTGATGCTGATATGTAATGAAAATGTAATTGTTGAAATGATAACCTGAATGTTGTGTAAGATTGGCCGTTTCATGAGACTAACTAGTGGATAACTTTTTAAGAGGACCACTGAGTCCTATTTTGCCTGTTATGTAGCCGCTGCGCTAAAAGCTGACTTGAACTTTTTCCCTCTTGTGGTGTTGGTATTTTCATAATTCCTAAAATTAGATTGATAATTATTTTGGGAGCGCTCGAGTTTGCTAATATATTGTTCCAAAGGGCGATTCTGATACCTTTTGGGAAAATATATAATAACTCGAATACCTGAAAAACAATAATAACTTTTGCAAAATAATTCCCAAAATTAAATTGATAATTATTTTAGGAGCGCTCGAGTTTGCTAATATATTCTTCCAAAAGGGCGATTCTGATACCTTTTGGGAAAATATATAATAACTCGAATACCTGAAAAACAATATAACTTTTTGCAAAATAATTCCCAAAATTAAATTGATAATTATTTTAGGAGCGCTCGAGTTTGCTAATATATTCTTCCAAAAGGCGATTCTGATACCTTTTGGGAAAATATATAATAACTCGAATACCTGAAAACAATAATAACTTTTTGCAAAATAATTCCCAAAATTAAATTGGCAATTATTTTAGGAGCGCTCGAGTTTGCTAATATATTCTTCCAAAAGGGCGATTCTGTACCTTTTGGGAAAATATATAATAACTCGAATACCTGAAAAACAATAATAACTTTTTGCTAAATAAATCCCTAGAATTAGATTGATGATTGTTTTGGGAGCGCTGGGTTTGTTAATATATTGTTCCAAAAGGGCGGTTCTGATACCTTTTGGGAAAATATATAATAATTCGAATAATTGAAAAACAATAATACCTTTTGCAAAATAATTCCTAATAATAAAGCATTGAACATTTTTTGTGTACGAGGTGGGACATCAGAGATAAATCTCAGTCAGCGCCAAGAATACATTGCTGGATTCGGCCAGTGACGGGCTAAGAGCACCAAGATAGTCTAATAAACTGTATAACCATGGCAACCACTACCGTCCCAAAACTCAAATTTAATGAATATCTAGATCAAAAATACAGGATAGAGCGGGAGGGAAAGAACAGTATAAGACAGTGAAGAAAGTGTGGGAGGGAGTGAAACTCAAATGGACACAGGCAGGTTACTTTAGCGGGGGTGCCCCGTCTAAAGGGCAACTCACCTCTATGGAGAAAGAGCTAGGGGAGGCAGTGAGGGAAGGAACAGAAAGTGAGGAAAGGGAATGAGTCTCACTTATTCAAGAAGGAAGGGACTAAACACAGAGAGAGAGCAGAGGCTGAGCTAAGGATAGGTACGTGGGCAATTGAGGAACACGGCGAGCACACCCATACAAGAAACCAGACATGATGGGTGTGGTGATTGAACCCACAACTGAGACAACACCAATAGTGGGGACACAGTCCATGAGTGACATACCAGCGCCCTCAGCACCACTGTATCCGACCCTGCCACAGGAAGCGAAGAGCACACCACCCGCATACACACCCACTCCTCCAACTAACCCTTATAACCCATTCCTAAGTCCTGCAGTGGTACAAGCGCCTGTGTTCGTGGTGCAAGGAGGACACCTAGAGGGGAACATGGCACTAAGCGTAGGGCAGGGAGTACTTCACTGTGTGGAAGTCCGAGCCAACAGCGAGCCACAAGGACGAGAGGAGCCACACCCGGCCGGCGGAACCCAACCCAGACCCAGTCCCACAAGAGGGGGTTCCAACCCAGAGTCCCCTGGTAATGATGACTCAAAACCAACCGTCAGATCTATACAGGAAAGGGGGAGCATCTGGCCTAAGACAAGCAGCTGCACCAATCAGCCTAAACCCAGACTCTCAGAATGGTTTGTCGAAAGAGAAAGGGGAAGTACCCAATCCATGACAGAAGGGGTGCAGGGGACAATGAGCTTTGGGGGTCGATAGGGTCTGGCTCATTAAGAAGCTCACGGGGGTCTCAATCGGGGACCAACCAAGTGAGGATGATGAAGGAGAACAAAGGAAGGAAGAAAAAACCTATGAGGATGAGTGGGATGCGTGTCAGGGACAGGCGTCACATAACACAACCATAATAGAAGAAGCAGAGAGGGGGAAGACCTGGGCCTTGAAAGGGGTGATGGTGGGGGAAGTTGTTGACTTGCATGAACCCATCAGAAAATCTGCCAGACTTAGGGAAAGGGGATTGAACTCCCAAATGCCACTTAGACCAACAGCAGACCGACAACATGAAGAATACCAACCCTGGAAGATGACTGACCTGACCGCCCTGATGGATCAGATGCCCAGCCTCCATGGTGGAGCGTCTGCTTGGCTGTTGCAACTTCAAACCCTTACATCTGGATTTAGGCTTGCTCTGGCAGACATGAAGGCACTCTTGGCCAGGGCCACAGATCACACCACCATGATGGTACTGACAAGAGAGGCAGGTCTGGAAAAGAGCGGAGGTGTGACGCCACCGAAGTCTATAGAACTGTGTTGTGGGAAGTTCTGAGGAGGGCATATCCTACCGAACGAAACCATGCAACACTGACCTCTTTTACCATCGGTCCTGGGGAACAGCCAGCTGCCTACCTGGACAGGGCCAAAACCACCTGGAGAACGGTCCATGACGAACCATATGATCACTCCGACACCACGTGCAGCATGTGGAAAGAGATGGTGGTGAGCGGGACCCCAAGTGACGTTCGAACCAAACTAAGGGGAACTGTGGGATTAATGGCACTCCCTAGGCGCAGTTTAGCTCCCATGTTCATCATCACATCACCCAATACAACAAAGACAAGGGAGGGGCGGAAACACATGTCCAATCCCTGCAGGTGCAGCTGCTCAAACTACAACTGAAAGAGGCACAGAAGGGAGATAAGCCAAAGAAACAGATGGTGGCTGAAGACCAACCTGACATTTCTCAAATAATTGAAAAAACTGTCTCACAAATGATACAAACACAACAGCCGCCTCCAGCAACACTCCCAACGATCGCAATGGTGCCTCAGCCATACTATCAAGCACCAACTCCACCGTATCAGCCACCGGTGGCACCATACCAGACTCAATGGGGACAGCCAAGGACACAAGGTAATGGGGGGCCTGTTACAATTGTCATCAATATGGACACTCTGTCAGATGGTGTCCATTACCACCTAGTCCGCAACAGCAACACTGGCTGGCAAACAGGGGTAGAGGTTATGCCTTCAGATCAAGAGGAGGCCCAAGACCGATGTACCAGCCACATGCTGCCCTACCAGCATATAACCACCCACAACAAGACCCAAACCAACAGCCTAACCAGCAGCCAGCTCCTACCTTCCAGGGCATGTCAGACCCGAATATCCTCCCTGGCCCTGAAGCTGCCCACCACCACAGAACGGAATGGGGTCAGCATTTTCCCTCCACACTGAACCAACTGTCATGTGTGAAGTGAAGGGAGTTACCCACCAATTTTTGGTAGATACAGGATGTACGTACTCTGCCATAAGATCTCGTCAACCACTCTCTTCGGAATCAATACAGGTGGTGGGGGTATCAGGAACACCCGAAGCACAAAACAAGACCATACCATTGCTCTTCCAATGGGGCCCTTCAATTTGAAGCATCAATTCCTATATTGTCCCAACTGTCCAATCAACCTATTAGGAAGGGACCCATTGTGCAAACTGAAATGTTCAATCTACCTTACCGAAAAGGGTGTGGAGGTTTCCATTGATCCCATTACCTCCACACCAGTTCATCCAGTTAGGGTGCTGATGCTACCCATCATCCCAACCCCAGTGCTCTCCCTGACCCAAGAAATATACTGGTTGAAGTGCATCGAATCCGGCCAAGGAACCCCTGAGGTTCAATTCAAGTTCAACCAGCTGAGACAACTCATTTACACATTTCACCCATACAAGACTCCTCAAGCTCGAAATACACTGTACACTTAATGTGACTGACAATGATGTCGACCCATATACCGATGACTGGGATGAAAACATGATGCACCTGACACCAACAATCAGATGTTGTACCATAGTGTGTGGACAGGAAGGAGTGGCTGCTCCGGTTATCCTACCTTCCCATTTGAAATGGAAGACTGGCAGTTGGAAACGGTTTTGAAGCAAGGAGCCTTGGGCCTATGATCAGAAGAGCATCCAAACTCCAGTGGGAACCCACCCCAAACTCCAGGAATAACCAAAGCCACCACTGAGAACATGTGGAGGTTTATGACAGTTGACACAGAGGAACATTGCCTTCCTGAACGTTTGACTCTCCCAAGACACCATGGTAAACCTTACACAGACCACCCCTCATCACAAGCACTGCTTTCCACCATTGATGAAGGCATATGGACACACACCCCATTTGATGTTGGACAACTACAGGTGGCACCAGTCACCATCACCTTACTCAACCCTGATCAAATTCCTATCTACCGAACACAGTACCGTCTGAAACCTGAACAGACCATGGGGATCAAACCAACCATAGATGGGTTGTTGGGAGCTCGTGTCATATATCGCACTGTGTCTCCATGGAACACACCAATCTTACCAGTCTTGAAAACAGGAGGTGAAACATACCGGATGGTACAAGACTTCCGAGCAGTGAACAGCGTCACTGCACCCATTGACCTACCTGTCCCTGACCCTCACATTACACTGAGTAATCTCTCACCAAAACACCAATACTTCACCGTTGTAGATCTGGCTAATGCCTTCTTCAGCATTCCACTGGATGAGGCTTCACAGCCTCTCTTTGCCTTCACATATGAACATCAACAGTATACGTATTCGGTTCTTCCACAGGGTTACAGGTGTTCTCCCGGAATCTTCAATCATATCCTAAAGACACACCTGGCTGAATTGAAAATCCCTGAAGGAGTGATACTCATCCAATATGTAGATGACCTTTTGCTGGGGGCTCCCACATCTGATCTCTGTCTACAAATGACAAAAACCCTACTTGACTTCTTGGCTGTCAAAGGCTACAAGGTCAAAATGAGCAAAGTCCAGTCCTGTCGCAGAACTGTCCTTTTCCTTGGCAGAGAAATCTCAGGAGAAGGTGCTGGTCTCTCGAAATCCCACCGAGATTCCATACTCCATCATCCACGTCCCATCACAGTGTCAGGCATGTTGTCCTTCCTGGGGTTGACAGGGTACAGCCGTACCCACATCCCTGACTACACATCCAGGACTAAACCACTGAGAGAAATAGTGAGAGAAGCAGGACCAAGAAACTTACACTCCTCACTTACCTGGACACCTGAAGCATCAACAGCGTTTGCTCTCCTAAAAACCGATCTCTCGGTGGCAGCAGCTCTGACAGCACCCGACTACAAAAACAAATTTCATCTTGATGTTTCTGAAAAGGAGGGGTTCACTTCTTCCATCCTTTTTCAGAAACAAGAGGGGAGAGAAGAGTACTGATGTATCATTCCTCTAAGTTGGACCATATTGAAGCAGGTCAGACAACATGTTCCAGGTACGTGGCTGCAGTGGCAAAAGCTATTGAAAAAACCGCCCACCTGGTAATGTGCCACAAATTGGAAATCCATACGCACCATGGGGTTGCAGCATATCTGATGAGCAAGGAATTCACGTTCAGCGCTGAAAGAAAGAACAAAATCCAGAATAAATGCACCCAATCACACATTACTTTTGTCAACACCGACAAAAACATGGCAGACGCACTCAATGCAGAAGAAGGGTTGGCACACTCCTGCGAAGAGAGCGGCACAGGAACTGAAACTGCGACCAGACTTGGGAAACAGAACCCCTTACCAATCCTGATCTATGGTTGTACACCGATGGATGCTGCTATAGAGGAGAAGAAGGGAACATAGCAGCATATGCAGTGGTACAGCAGCTTCCAGGACGGGTCACACGTGACCCTGGAATCAGACATCATCCCACAACCTGCCTCAGCCCAACTAGCCGAGATCATTGGTTTGACTCCAAGCCCTGGAAAAGGCTGAAGGAAAGACTGTGAACATCTACACTGACTCAGCATATGCTCATGGAGCAGTCCATACAGATGGACCACAATGGGTCAGACGTAACTTCACCACAACAGGAAACCTTCCGATCAAACACAAGGCACAAATGGAGAGACTGATAAAAGCAGTCTCACTACCTGAGCAGGTGGCCATCATGAAGTGCAAAGGACATCAGCAACTCAAGAACAAAGTCAGCGAGGAAATGACGCAGCTGACAAAGCAGCCAAGAAAGCTGGGGGCTACACTCCAAGACAGATGGTGCTGCAGACTCAACCAGCTAGAACAGAACTCACAGACCAACACATAAAGGAACTACAATTCACAGCGGGCCCGTATGAGCACTCGGTATGGGGACAGATGGGAGCCACCAAAGGACCTGATGAACTTTGGAGATGCCATGACGGCAGGTTGGTGGCCCCAGCTAATCTCTGTCCCGAGCTGATACGTGAGGCTCATGGGCCCACCCATGAAGGGAAACTCAAAACTTTACAGAAGGTTTCCCATATTTGGTGGCACCCACACATTAAGGACATGACAGACTTGTTTTGTGATGAGTGCAGCATTTGTGGCAGCCACAACCCAAAGAAACCTTTCCAAACACCCATGGGTTCATACCCAGTACCTAATGCATGTTTTCAGGACATTAGCATAGATTACACTGACATGGGGGCTGATAATGTAACTAATGGGAAAAGGTACTTATTGGTAATGGTAGATCGATTCTCCAAATGGGTTGAGGCAATACCAACAGCACGTGAGGATGCTAGGTCAGTTATTAAGTGGCTGCAGACTGAACTCATACCAAGGTATGGGGTTCCAAGACAAATTCGATCCGACAACGGGTCCCATTTCAGTAACCAACACCTGAGACAGGTGGAGGAGAGGTTCGGCATTGTGCACAAGTTTGGGTCTGTGTACCGGCCGCAATCTCAGGGGCCTCGTGGAACGCGCCAATCAAACTTTGAAGGCTAAGATAGCCAAGGTATGTGCAGGTTCAAAGTTGACGTGGGTTGAAGCTCTGCCCCTGGCGTTGATGGCCATGAGAGCCTCTCCAGGAGCAGGCACCCATCTCTCTCCACATGAGATTATGACTGGTAGAGTCATGCCTGGTCCACCAAGGGAGGGAGGTCATATGCCCGCCCTTGATGTACAACAAATTGTAATGTCTGAATATGTGAGAAAACTAACGGAGCTCTCTGCAGCTCTCTCCAAACAGATTCACAAGGTCCAAGAGGGGGAGCTGACGGGAGATCCGGCGCTGCTGAAGGTAAAAAGTTGGCGACTGGGTAAGGATCAAGGTTCACAAGAGAAAGTGGCAAGATCCCAGGTGGACTGGACCGTACGAAGTGAAGGAGGTTACTTCACACTCAGTCCAGGTCAAAGGTAAATCGGGCGCACCTTGGCACCACTTGACACATTGTACACCAGCACCAACTCCTTCCAGAACCCTGACTGAAGTCAGAAGTGATTTAATCACATTAAATTCGGATCAAATTCTTGACACCAACACTATCTGAATATGTGGAGGAGACTCCCATCTTCAGATACTGGAGAGGGAAAAACAGAGGAGGGACAGACCACCATGGGAGAGACTGGGGTGCTCTGCTCCACTCCTTGTTTTGCTGATTGTAACTATTGGGGTTACTCTAGGAATCATACTCTGGTCAGTACAGCACATGACACAGACACCCATTACACCCACTAGTAAACCTAACGACACATTCAATGCCACAACCATACGTCCGACCGACCTGCACTCCGACACATTGAGCCCAGATCAGAATGTAAGCCACAGCCACCACGTAAATAAACGACAAGTTGTCTCTAACACCCTTTCCTGTGGGCCCAGACAATTGTATAGAAGCACCACATTATGTATACCCTTTAATGTTACCACTACTGCGACAGTGCCGTGGGTAGACTTCAGAGAACTTACCTACTACCGTGACTGGGACTGGTATATGACAGTGGGGGTCACCCATAGCGATTGGACTTGGACAAACTTGGTATGTGAGACTAATTATGACTGGTCCAGTTGCACCTCTACTACATTAGGAAAACAATGGAGGAAACTCTTGACTTTGACAAAAACTCTAAAGGACTCAAATGTACTATCTATCCTGGTATTGCATTAGGCTGCCAGGACTTTAGACTTGCTCCTTATGTAAGCTGTACCACTGCACCAGTCCATTGGAATGTTCGAATTTGTCATATTAATAACACAAAAGCACAGGCTATTAATGAAAATGGTAATAAGAATAATTCTATTATTTTACTTACCACTCCACCTACTTTGGATGATGCAATCCTGACCGCTACAGGTGTCTCCGGCCTTTCTAACAACTGGCTCTTGTTGACTGAGGAAGCGGCAAAGGTGACTCATCAGAGTTGTGTGGTTTGTATGGGGGCACGGCCATTGCTTCGCATTATCCCTGCCGCCATTACGCCAGAATGCTTCCTGTCTGTCATGAAACATGACAACCCTTCCGCCAATTGTACACTATGGGGCGTAGTTCATCCCTTGGTTACTAAAGCAACTAAGAAACCAATTTTTTCCTATCAGGTGGCTAGAGCTAACTTTACCTGTGTTAATCTCACGAAAGGTCTACCATTGTTGGGTATGGTACCTGTTGGATGGTGTCGGTTTATCTATACGCCTAATGCTGAGTTTAAACCTGTTTCCAGGGCTGATGTCTGGTGGTGGTGTGGAGGCGTTCATCTGTTTGATGGACTGCCTGGAAATGCCACAGGCACCTGTGCACTAGTCTCTCTTTTGCTACCAATTTCTGTGTATCCAACAGGTGTTCAGGAGCTGGTGACCCATGTGTCTGACTTAATTCCTACCAGGACCAGGCGCGCTGTGGGGCCCTACTCATGGGGACCCAACCTACATTGATGCAATTGGGGTCCCTAGGGGGTACCAGATGAGTATAAATTGATTGACCAAGTAGCCGCAGGTTTTGAATCTTCATTTTGCTGGTGGTGCACAATTAATAAAAATGTTGACAGAATCAATTATGTCCATTTTAATGTTCAAAAATTAGGCAATTGGACACAACATGGCTTTCCAAAATCGTATTGCTGTCGACATGCTCCTGGCTGAAAAAGGAGGAGTATGTGCTATGTTTGGTGAACAATGTTGTACCTTTATTCCCAACAATACAGCCACAGATGGCAGCTTGACTGTCGCCCTGGAAGGGTTCGAACTCTTAATGGCAAAATGAAGAGCCACTCAGGGGTGGATACTTCAATGTGGGACTCTTGGATGGATGCGTTTGGTAAATATAAAACGCTTGTTTCTTCTATACTTGTATCCATCTCTGTTTTTGCTGCAATTCTAGTGCTTTGTGGATGCTGTTGCATTCCATGCATACGGACGCTGACAACCAGGATTATAACCACCGCTATTGATCCACATCCTGCAGATAACGGTCAGATGTTTCCTTTGCTTGCTATTGACGATGCTGACCAAGGATATCTGGATGATGAATAGCATTTAAGCTTTTGTCACGTCTCTTGTGAGACGTGAAGAGGGGAATGTAAAACTTTATCTTCTGATAAAGTTTTCCCTATTTTGCCAATTGCACTATTAAGCTTGTGTCACGTCTCTTGTGAGACGTAAAGAGGGGGGAATTAAAACTTTATCTTCTGATAAAGTTTTCCCTATTTTGCCAAATTGCAGCATTTAAGCTTTATGTCACGTCTCTTGTGAGACGTGAAGAGGGGGAATGTAAAACTTTATCTTCTGATAAAGTTTTCCCTATTTTGCCAAATTGCAGCATTTAAGCTTTATGTCACGTCTCTTGTGAGACGTGAAGAGGGGGGAATGTAAAACTTTATCTTCTGATAAAGTTTTCACTATTTTGCCAATTACACTGTTAGCTTGTGTCACGTCTTAAGTTTTCCTTCTTTACTGTTACTTGGTCACGTCTCTGGGGAGACGTGAAGAGAGGGATTTGTCGTAGTAAATATATTATGTTATAGCTTGGTCTGACTAAAATCTTGTGCATGACCCATCTTGTGTTGGGCCTTTGGATTTAATACAATGCACAAAGACTTCTATCTTGTCGGCCTTATCAGCAGGTGGCTATGGACAACACCCACGCCATAGGTCTCTCAGTTCTCCCAACTCACGAGTTATTGCTCTGAGGACATACACACACACACCCCCACACACACACACACATACACACACACACACACACACACACACACATCATCATTGTTAAACATACACACATACACACACACACACATACACACACATACACACACACACACATACACACACACACACACACACACACACACATACACACACACACATACACACACACACACACACACACACACACACACACACGACACACACACACACACACACATCATCATTGTTAAGCACACACACACAAAACCCCCTTCTCTTAGGCTGAACATCTGAAGACAGAGAACCCGACTCAGAGCCAATGCAATGGAAGTGACCTCGACCAACTCATCAGGACCAATCAGAAGATCAGAACTACTAGAATCAACCTACTTTATTTTATTGTATAAAATGTCAGCACACAATGTTTAGGGGCTCGCTCTCTCAGATATCTCCCTACGAGGTTGACGAACGGGTCCGTGCACGCTATTTACAGATATCTTTACCTCTGAATAAACTGCCTCATATTATACAATTATCCACCTTGTCCGAAAGTCTCTACTTGGTCTCCGTTCTCCAGTAAACTTGTGATCATCAACACTGGCATGACGATAGGCATGAACGATCAGTTCCCGAAGGAAATTGCAAAATGGCGCAAAGTACTATACCCGCTCTTCAAAGACAATAGACTAAAAGGGAAACGTCAAGCTCTCGTAGTCGATAAGCTGTACATTGATAACCAACTTTTCCGAGACACCAATGCTTCTCCATGACTATTCTAAATAATACAAAGTTCCCATAGAAGGGGCGAATAATGGAACAACCAACAATATGCATGTTATGGATTGTATTCAAAAAATGAAAAATAATATAATACAACAATTGATAAAGAAATAAACTACCAATATGCTATACTGCTCAAGTTCGGGAATGCTGTAAAATAATTAATATTTATTAGATTTTTATTTATAGTATTTATAAATAGATAAAAGACAGCATTAGAGGAAGGGACAACTAATTAAATAATAAATACCTAAATACGAGAAATTGGAACATAAAAAGTATTAAAAAGCCCCAAATTAGGCAGGAATCAATAAGGTGGAAACAATACAAACCGAGGACAAAGGAGGTAGCCTACAGTATGTGGGGTATGTGAGTGAGTATATGTAATATAATAATAATATAATATGCCATTTAGCAGACGCTTTCATCCAAAGCGACTTACAGTCATGTGTGCATACATTTTTATGTATGGGTGGTCCCGGGGATCGAACCCACTAACCTGGCGTTACAAGCGCCATGCTCTACCAATTGAGCTCTATGTGGGGGGAGTGTGGGTGTGTTGGAAGATGGGGTGCCCGAGTGTTTGTGTGATTGGAAAAGTGTGATGAGTTGAAAGTGAGTGAGCAAATAAAGTGGTTGCAAATGTCAGAACCCATGTGTGTCTGCGAGCAAGAGTTGTGACAGAGCGAAAGTCTCCACTTTTGTGTAGACATACAGTTGAAGTCGGAAGTTTACATACACTTAGGTTGGAGTCATTAAAACTTGTTTTTCAACCAACAAACTATAGTTTTGGCAAGTCGGTTAGGACATCTACTTTGTGCATGACAAGTAATTTTTCCAACAATTGTTTACAGACAGATTATTTCACTTAGAATTCACTCTATCATTCACTAAGTTGACTGTGCCTTTAAACAGCATGGAAAATTCCAGAAAATTATGTAATGGCTTTAGAAGCTTCTGATAGGCTACTTGACATCATTTGAGTCAATTGGAGTTGTACCTGTGGATGTATTTCAAGGCCTACCTTCAAACTCAGTGCCTCTTTGCTTGACATCATGGGAAAATAAAAAGAAATCAGCCAAGACCTCCACAAGTCTGGTTCATCCTTGGGAGCAATTTCCAAATGCCTGAAGGTACCACGTTCATCTGTACAAACAATAGTACCCAAGTATAAACACCATTGGACCACGCAGCCGTCATACCGCTCAGGAAGGAGACGCGTTCTGTCTCCTAGAGATGAACGTACTTTGGTGCGAAAAGTGCAAATAAATCGCAGAACAACAGCAAAGGACCTTGTGAAGATGCTGGAGGAAACAGGTACAAAAGTATCTATATCCACAGTAAAACAAGTCCTATATCAACATAACCTGAAAGGCCGCTCAGCAAGGAAGAAGCCACTGCTCCAAAACCGCCATAAAAAAGCCAGACCACTGTTTGCAACTGTACATGGGGACAAAGATCATACTTTTTGGAGAAATGTCCTCTGGTCTGATGAAACAAAATAGAACTCTTTGGCCATAATGACCATCGTTATGTTTGGAGGAAAAGGGGGGACGCTTGCAAGCCGAAGAACACCATCCCAACTGTGAAGCACGGGGGTGGCAGCATCATGCTGTAGGGGTGCTTTGCTGCAGGAGGGACTGGTGCACTTCACAAAATAGATGGCATCACGAGGAAGGAAAATTATGTGGATATATTGAAGCAACATCTCAAGACATCAGTCAGGAAGTTAAAGCTTGGTCACAAATGGGTCTTCCAAATGACCCCAAGCATACTTCCAAAGTTGTGGTAAAATGGCTTAAGGACAACAAAGTTAAGGTATTGGAGTGGCCATCACAAAGCCCTGACCTCAATCCTATAGAAAATGTGTGGGCAGAACTGAAAAAGCATGTGCGAGCAAGCAGGCCTACAAACCTGACTCCAGCTCTGTCAGGAGGAATGGGCCAAAATTCACCCAACTTATTGTGGGAAGCTTATGGAAGGCTACCCGAAACATTTGACCCAAGTTAAACATTTTAAAGGCAATGCTACCAAATACTAATTGAGTGTATGTAAACTTCTGACCCACTGGTAATGTGATCAAAGAAATAAAAGCTGAAATAAATAATTCTCTCTTCTATTATTCTGACATTTCACATTCTTAAAATAAAGTGGTGATCCTAACTGACGTAAGACAGGGAATTTTTACTAAGATTAAATGTCAGGAATTGTGAAAAACTGAGTTTAAATGTATTTGGCTAAGGTGTATGTAAACTTCCGACTTCAACTGTAAACTTTTAAAAATAAATTAAAAATATGTAGTTTATTTATTTTTGTCCTATTGTGATGGATCGGTGCCCGCCCCTACCTACCCTAGACACCCACCTGAGTGACCCACCCACTAAGTAGAAGTCCTTATCCGTTATATAGGTCTACCGCAAGTAACCTACGCAGCCAAGACAGAAAGATGAACGTGGCCAGAGACCCACTAAAGCAACACCACCCCCTCAAGAGTGAGCCTGCCTGGCAGGGTTGGTCCAACAAAGCCAAAGCCCCCGGATGGGAGAGCATAATATAGAAGGATTTTTTCAAAGCTACAAATGAGAACCTTGACGACCTCGTACCTAGCCAGTGGAAATTCCGGTGAAGTACCCCCAGCCAGGTAGTGGCAGTGGCAACACTGACTGCTGTAACCCATGGGGGGAGGGTCACACTCGGACAATCAGAGAGGGGGCAAATTATTGTGGCCCTTGCTTCACCAAATAATCAAATGATCCGACTACACAGAGGTGCTTGGGAAGAAGGGTCACAACGGTGGACCAGTGTGTGTGTATGTTGGGAGGGGAGGTTTACGAGCTCCATCAGAAAGGACTAGACATTGGTTAATCACATTTTCCCATTGCTTAATTTGGCATGCCTTCTCAAATAGCTACAACGGCATACGCATTCACATATCAAGTGTACTCTTGAGTTGGGCTCGGGGATGGAACAACTGAGCTTATGGTAATGTGTGAGTGTGTGTGTTTGCTTGCGTGTCGGTCGGTCGGTCTATGGTTGAAAGGGGAGAGAGGGGTAGAGGTGTTTGTGTGGGAGGGGTGGGGTGTTTGTGTGTGTGTATGCATCCCACATCTGTTGCTATGGGTTAATGATGGGGGTATAGTATAGGGGGGACAGTATAGGATGGAATCACAAGCAGTAATATCACATTAATAATAATTACTTGCCAAAAATGTAGATTTTCTACTGCCAGTCCTTGTTATAGGTAACGATCCTTCGAAGGAAGTGTTTGCATTATTATGCAAATGATTCATCAATTGTGGGAATTAAGTAAGATATGCAAGATTTTATATAAATACAGTATTATTATTTATTTAATAACTACAGTACCAGTCAAAAGTTTGGACAAACTTACTCATTCCAGGGGTTTTCTTTATTTTTACTATTTTCTACATTGTATGATAGCTCTCAACCAGCTTCACCTGGAATGCTTTTCCAACAATCTTGAAGGAGTTACCACATATGCTGAGCACTTGTTGGCTGCTTGTCCTTCACGCTGCCGTCCGACTCATCCCAAGCCATCTCAATTGGGTTGAGGTCGGAGGATTGTGGAGGCCAGGTCACCTGATGCAGCACTCCATCACTCTCCTTCTTGGTCAAATAGCCCTTACACAGCCTGGAGGTGTGTTGGGTCATTGTCCTGTTGAAAAACAAATGATAGTCCCACTAAGTCCTGAACCAGATGGGATGGCGTATCGCTGCAGAATGCTGTTGTGGCCATGCTGGTTAAGTGTGCCTTGAATTCTAAATAAATCACAGACAGTGTCACCAGCAAAGCACCCCCACACCATAACACCTCCTCCTCCATGCTTTACGGTGGGAACTACACATGCGGAAATCATCCGTTCACCCACACCGCGTATCACAAAGACACGGCGGTTTGAACCAAAAATCTCAAATTTGGATTCCAGACCAAAGGACAAATTTCCACCGGTCTAATGTCCATTGCTCGTGTTTCTTGGCCCAAGCAGGTCTCTTCTTCTTATTGGTGTCCTTTAGTAGTAGTTTCTTTGCAGCAATTCAACCATGAAGGCCTGATTCACACAGTCCCCTCTGAACAGTTGATGTTGAGATGTGTCTGTTACTTGAACTCTGTGAAGCCTTTATTTGGGCTGCAATTTCTGAGGCTGGTAACTCTAATGAACTTATCCTCTGCAGCAGAGGTAACTCTGGGTCTTCAATTCATGAGAGGCAGTTTCATCATAGTGCTTGATGGTTTTTGCGATTGCACTTGAAGAAACTTTCAAAGTTCTTGACATTTTCCGTATTGACTGACCTTCATGTCTTAAAGTATTGATGGACTGTCGTTTCTCTTTGCTTATTTGAGCTGTTCTTGTCACGATTTAACTAGATATGAACCCAAATGCAGACAACTACACCGAGCCAGATAAGGTTTAACAGGTTTATTTACAACGTGCAATTGTCCAGGTTTCCAAAAATAGGGGAAGAGCAAGTCCAGGTTTACAGGGAGGGTAACAGATCCAGGTTCTGAGCAGGAGTGGTATCGTAACGTCCTAGTGTCCGTGGTGAGTCCAAAAGGGAGGTCCGGTAGTGGAAAGCAGGATGGTGGTGGCAGGAGTGAAGCGGAGGCAGGAGTCAGGTTCCAATAATATGGTCGTCTTGACTATGATCTGACGATGAATGGCAAGTTTGACCGGGTCTTTAAGGCTGAGGTGATTATGGTGAATGAGCTGCAGCTGGAACCCTGACTCCCGCACACCAGACTTCACTCCTGCAATCAAAACAGACAGAGGGGAGGGAGAGAGCAGAGAGAGAGCTACCTAGCAGCAGTAGGCCTAACAGTACCCCCCCCCTCTATGGACGCCACCCGGCGGCCGACAGGGTTTATCCGGATGTAACGTATGAAAATCCCGGACCAGAGCAGGATCCACAATGAAGCTCCTGGAAACCCAGGAACGTTCCTCAGGACCATAACCCTCCCAATCCACCAGGTACTGGAAACCACGACCCCGGCGGCGAACATCCAGAAGTCACCGGACAGTGTAGACAGGACCCCCACCGACGATCCTGGGCGGAGGAGGGGGACGAGAGGGCGGGCACAGAGGGCTAACCGACACAGGCTTGATCTGGGAAACATGAAAAGTGGAATGAACCCGTAGGGAGGCAGGAAGCTGTAGTTTAACCGCGCAGGGGTTAACAATAGACAGTATCTTGAACGGTCCTATAAAACGCGGCGCCATCTTCTTAGACTCCACTTTCAATGGAAGATCACGTGACTTAAGCCATACCTCTTGACCAGGAGAGTAACCGGGAGCCTGGGACCGGTGATGGTTGGCTTGCCTCTGCATGTACGACGAAGCTCGGGACAGAGCTACCCTGGCCTTCCTCCAGACCTTGAAGCAGCGGCGCATGTGGGACTGCACCGAGGGTACCGCCAGCTCCCTCTCTTGAGAAGGAAACAGGGGAGGTTGATAACCCAGAGCACACAGAAAGGGAGACAAACCAGAGGAAGCGTTAGTCAAGGTGTTCTGAGCATATTCCACCCAGGGGAGCATGGAGCTCCATGACCCAGGGTTAGACCCTGTGACACAGCGGAGAGCGGTCTCCATCTCCTGGTTCGCTCTCTCGGCTTGCCCGTTGGTCTGGGGGTGATATCCAGAGGACAGGCTGGATGTGATGCCCAAAGCTTTGCAGAAAGCTTTCCATACCTGGGAGACAAATTGGGGACCCCTGTCAGAGACAGTATCAGTGGGTAGACCATGAGAGCGGAACACATGTTCAACCAAAATATCAGCCGTCTCTCTGGCAGTGGGCAGTTTAGGTAGGGCCAAAAAATGAGCAAACTTAGAAAAACGATCAATCACAGTAAGAATGACAGTCTTTCCAGACGAGGGGGGAAGTCTAGTGACAAAATCCAATGCAATGTGGGACCAGGGCCGGCTGGTTATTGGCAGAGGTCGTAGATGACCAGCGCTGGCCTGGGTGGAGTTCTTACTTCGTGCACATACCGTACAAGCAGCAATGAAGGCTCGAGTGTCCGCCTCAATCCTGGGCCACCAGAACTTCCGTCGCACAAAGTCCAGGGTCCGAGTAACTCCAGGGTGACAGGTAAGGGGAGACGAGTGAGCCCACTGAAGTACCTGGGAGCGAACAGACTCAGGGACAAACAACCGGTTAGGAGGACCGCTCCCAGGGTCAGCTTGATGATGTTGAGCCTGTTTAACAATCCCTTCGATGTCACATGTAATGGCCGCAATACTGCAGGTAGGAGGCAAGATGGGTTCAGGGTTACTACCAGTATCAACAGCAGAATGAACACGAGACAGGGCGTCAGGCTTGACGTTGCGTGACCCAGGACGGTAAGACAGAGAAAAATTGAATCTACCAAAAAATAGTGCCCACCTGGCTTGACGGGGATTGAGCTGCTTCGCTGACTGGATGTATGCCAGATTTTTATGATCCGTCCAAACGATGAAGGGTTGTTCCGCCCCCTCCAACCAATGCCGCCACTCCTCGAGAGCCAGCTTAACGGCGAGCAGTTCACGATTGCCAACATCATAATTCCTCTCTGCCTGAGAAAGTTTCCGTGAAAGAAAAGCACAGGGATGCAGTTTGTTATCTTCAGGAGAACGTTGTGACAACACCGCACCTACCCCAGTGTCGGATGCATCCACCTCCACGACAAACTGGCGGTCGGGGTCCGGCTGCATCAGAATGGGAGCCGAGGCGAAGCGATGTTTCAGTTCTTCGAACGCTGATTCGGCCCCCTTCATTCCAAGCGAACGGTAGTGATATGGAGGTGAGAGCGGTGAGTGGCGCCGCAATGCGGCTGTAGTCCTTGATGAACCTCCTGTAGAAGTTCGCAAACCCCAGGAATCGTTGAAGTTGTTTTGCGGGTGGAGGGGCTGGCCAGTCCGTGACAGCAGAGATCTTAGCTGGGTCCATCCGCAACTCCCCCTGAGCTATTATGTAACCCAAAAAAGAGGTCTCAGACACATGAAATTCACATTTCTCCATCTTTACAAATAGCTTGTTCTCCAACAACCTTTGCAACACCTGGCGCACATGCAGTTCATGTTCCTGGGAGGACTCTGAGAAAATCAGGATATCATCCAGATAGACAAAAACTAAACGATTCAACATGTCCCGAAGGACATTGTTCACTAGTGCCTGAAAAACAGCAGGGGCATTAGACAACCCAAAAGGCATAACCAGATACTCAAAATGTCCCAAGGGTGTGTTGAAGGCAGTCTTCCATTCATCACCTTTACGAATGCGCACCAGGTGATACGCATTTCATAGATCCAGTTTGGTAAAGATAGTTGCACCATGAAGGAGGGGAAAAGCAGAATTAATTAAAGGCAGAGAATATTTGTTCTTAATGGTGATGTTGTTAAGTCCACGGAAATCAATACAGGGTCTGAGGGTCTTATCCTTCTTTCCAACAAAAAAGAATCCCGCTCCTACAGGTGACGAGGAAGGACGAATAATACCTGCCGCCAAGGAGTCCCGAATGTAGTTCTCCATAGCCTCCGTCTCCGGGCGGGAGAGATTGTACAGGCGACTGCTAGGGAGAGGGGCTCCTGGCTGGAGGTCAATGGCGCAGTCGTAAGGGCCGGTGAGGAGGAAGAGAAGTAGCTCTGTGTTTGCAGAAAACGGATGCCAGGTCATGATACACGTCAGGGACAGCAGAGAGATCCATGGACTCCAGTGGAGGTTGAGGCACAGTGCTGGCAGGGGTCTGAGCAGAACACAAACAATTCACATGACAAAATGTGCTCCATGAAACAATTTTACCTGTCACCCAATCAATGTGTGGATTGTGTCGTATGAGCCAGGGGATACCAAGGACCAGGGGGTCTGTGGGCAGTCAATTATGTGAAACTGAATGTTCTCCTGATGATTACCCGACACCCTGAGACAAACAGGCACAGTCTGATGAGTAATACGGGTCAACAATTGTCCATTTAGACCCTTAGCCTGCAGCGGACGGTCCATAGGTACAGTCTCTAACTCCATTTGTTGAGCCAACTCTCGATCCAAAAGCTTTCATCGGCACCAGAGTCAATCAGCGCACTAACAGGGAAATTCTGGGACTGCCACTGGAGGGATGCCTGGAGCAGAATGCGGGGAGAAGAGGAAGAATCCGCTGCTCGGCTCACCAAAACTTCTCCCATTAATGATGAGCCGGCCCTTTTCCCGGACGAACTGGGCAGGAAGGAACGAAATGACCAGCCTCTCCACAATACAGGCAGGCCCGAGCCTGAATACGACGTGCACGCTCCTCTGAGGACAACCGTGCACGACCCACCTCCATGGCTTCGGGTTCAGTGCTCCTAGTATCGACTCGGGAAGACTCGGCCCTCTCCGTAGGGAAGAGGCGGGAAGGAGTTGGTTGACGACAGACAGGTTGCTTGGAACTACCACTCCTCTCCCGGCGGCGCTCCCGAATCCGATTATCAAACCTGATGGTGAGTGAAATAAGATTATCCAGCGTAGGCGATTCATCATATGACACCAATTCATCCTTCAAGGTCTCAGCCAAAGCATTAATGAACACTCCTTGTAATGCCTCGTCATTCCAACCACTCACTGCCGCTAAAGTTCGAAACTCCACTGCCATCTCCGCCACACTGCGAGACCCCTGCCGAAGAGAAAACAAACGTTTAGCAGCCTCCTTGCCCCGTACGGGGTGGTGAAAACCTTCCTCATCTCAGTGGTGAAGGCAACGTAAGCGTTGCAAATGTCCGACTGGCTCTCCCAGACCGCGGATCCCCAGGAACGAGCGGAACCGCTAGTAGAGTTGATAAGGTAGGCAATACGGGCTCTTTTCGGAGGCGTAGGTGAGGGGCTGTTGTTCAAACACCAACGAGCATTGAGTCAAAAAAATCACCACAGGTTCCCATGTTCCCGTCATAGCGCTCTGGAGCAGAAACAAAAGGCTCTCTGATCTGGGCTGGAGGGGCAGGAAAAACAGGCGGAGCAGGAGAAGGAGCAGTTTGTATGCCATGCACGAGGGGTGCATTATTAACTTGAGTAGTAAGGGCAGACACTTGATTGGTGAGTAATTGAACCTGATTAAGCAGCACCTGACTGTTCTCAGAAATAGTCTTAAACAAGGTATCATGTTGGCCAAGTAAAATGCCCTGATTGGCTGTGGCAGTCCGAATCTGAGTGCACTCTGGGGTGGTATCCGAGCTACTGTCTGCTGGGTTCATGTTGGTCAGATCATACTGTCACGATTTAACTAGATATGAACCCAAAAGCAGACAACTACACCGAGCCAGAGAAGGTTTAACAGGTTTATTTACAACGTGCAATTGTCCAGGTTTCCAAAAATAGGGGAAGAGCAAGTCCAGGTTTACAGGGAGGGTAACAGATCCAGGTTCTGAGCAGGAGTGGTACCATAACGTCCTAGTGTCCGTGGTGAGTCCAAAAGGGAGGTCCGGTAGTGGAAAGCAGGATGGTGGTGGCAGGAGTGAAGCGGAGGCAGGAGTCAGGTTCCAATAATATGGTCGTCTTGACTATGATCTGACAATGAATGGCAAGTTTGACCGGGTCTTTAAGGCTGAGGTGATTATGGTGAATGAGCTGCAGCTGGAACCCTGACTCCCGCACACCAGACTTCACTCCTGCAATCAAAACAGACAGAGGGGAGGGAGAGAGCAGAGAGAGAGCTACCTAGCAGCAGTAGGCCTAACAGTTCTTGCAATAATATGGACTTGGTCTTTTACCAAATAGGGCTATCTTCTGTATACCCCCCTACCTTGTCACAACATAACTGATAGGCTCAAATGCATTAAGAAGGAAAGAAATTCCACAAATTAACTTTTAACAAGGCACACCTGTTAATTGAAATGCATTCCAGGTGACTACCTCATGAAGGTGGTTGAGAGAATGCCAAATGTGTGCAAAGCTGTCATCAAGGCAAAGGGTGGCTATTAAGGTGGTTATTTGAAGAATCTCAAATATAAAATATATTTTGATTTCTTTAACACTTTTTTGGTTACTACATGATTCCATATGTGTTTTTTCATAGTTGTGATGTCTTCACTATTATTCTACAATGTAGAAAATTGCAAAAATAAAGAACAACCCTTGAATGAGTAGGTATGTCCAAACCTTTGACTGGTAGTGTACATTAATAAAAATGTTTTCACTCTGGTCATGAGACTTGCATTCATTTTAGACCTTTTAAGTCATAAGCTCTAAGTGTATTTGTCTGGATGTTTAAGTTATCACAGAAGTGAATAAACATTTTAAGACCAACATGATAAACATGCTATGAAAAAGTTATTGTTTTGTAATCTCGAAAATGAGTTGTGTTTACAAAACTTTATTAGGTTAGAACTCCCTTCAATTGCCTTCAAACATCACCAAACTCATGGACTATGTAGTTAACCATGTTATCTCAATATTCTGAGAGTCATTTTGCACTTTTGCACATTACATATCTGAATTAACAGGGTGAAATGATGAGACGGAGAAACATTAGTAAATCAAATCAAATCAAATCAAATTGTATTTGTCACATACACGTGTTTAGCAGATGTTATTGCGGGTGTAGCGAAATGCTTGTGCTTCTAGCTCCGACAGTGCAGTAATATCTAACAATTTCACAACATATTCCCAATACACACAAATCTAGTAAGGAATGGAATTTAAGAATATATACATATATGGACTAAGATACAGTAGAATATTATAGAATAGAATGCTGTATATACATATGAGATGAGTAGTGCAAGATATATAAACATTATTTAAGTGACTAGTGTTCCATTTCTTAAAGTGGCCAGTGATTTCAATAGGCAGCAGCATCCTCTAATGTGCTAGTGATGGCTATAGGCAGCAGCATCCTCTAATGTGCTAGAAGCTGTTTTTCATTCTCTCGGTCCCAGCTTTGATGCACCTGTACTGACCTCGCCTTCTGGATGAAAGCAGGGTGAACAGGCAGTGGCTCGGGTGGTTGATGCCCTTGATGATCTTTTTGGCCTTCCTGTGACATCGGGTGCTGTAGGTCTCTTGGAGGGCGGGTAGTTTGCCCCCGGTAATGCGTTCGGCAGACCGCACCACCCTCTGGAGAGCCCTGCGGTTGCAGGTGGAGCAGTTGCCGTACCAGGCAGTGATACAGCCCGACAGGATGCTCTCAATTGTGTGTCTGTAAAAGTTTGTGAGGGTTTAAGTTGCCAAGCCAAATTTCTTCAGCCTCCTGAGGTTGAAGGGGCTCTGTTGCGCCTTCTTCACCACACTGTCTGCGTGGGTGGACCATTTCAGTTTGTCAGTGATGTGTTGTGTCGTCTGCAAACTTGATGATTGAGTTGGAGGAGTGCTTGGCCACGCAGTCATGGGTGAACAGGGAGTACAGGAGGGGGCTGAACACCCACCATTGTGGGGCCCCAGTGTTGAGGATCAGCGAAGTGGAGATGTTGTTTCCTACCTTCACCACCTGGGGGCGGCCTGTCAGCAAGTCCAGGACCCAGTTGCACAGGGCGGGGTTCAGACCCAGGGCCTCGAGCTTAATGATGAGTGTTCAGTAGTAGGCATTCTCCAAGATTGAAGAACAAAACCTCCAAGACCTCACGATCCCACTAAAGCTCCCCATTGACGTCACAGCTCCCCCTAACGGCAGTAATCATATACATTACTTTAAATGCAAATAGCTGGGACACCTAGAAAATGATACAAGGGATGGCTCCATAAAATAACAAACAAAATAAAACATAAAAAATATGACCATACATATTTGTGTGTGTCACAATGGCACCATGTATCATTTCAGTAACAATTACAAACTCAACTTATTCCATCATGACATCAACGACAACATGCTCCTTATTTGACTATAGTTAGCTGCTAGCTTAGCCAGATGCAGCCTGTGAGGCAGGGCTAATTTTGCAGCCAAACTGCTTCAAATAGGGTGATTAGCCTAGATAGCTAGCTAGCTAAATGACAACCAATTCTAGAAGTATCGACTCTATTGCTTAATTCAGAAAATATGCTTAATCTCCGACTTACATATGTAGGCATTAGCTCACTAGCTAGCTAGCGCGATCTAGCGAATGTGAGCTAGCTAGCCAACATGCATTGTTTCTGAAATGCCACGATTCTGCTTACTTTACATCTGACAGATATTTAGCTACTGTAGCTAGCTAGATAATAATGGTTTATGATAATTGCAGTTAGTTAATTATCTAGCTAGCTAACTAGCTAAGTGTAAAACACAGCTAGCTAATTAACTAGCTGTGTTTTTACTCTTCGCTAGCCAGATAGCTAACCAACTAGGCAGTTATCAAAGACACTCACTCGGTAACTTACAATACATTTCTGACTAACTAGACATTACTTTAGCCAACCTCGGCCTACTTCCGTCTATACGTCTTCTTTGAGGGTAAAAATGATATGGCTTTAGTCCAGTGGTTCATTGTCAAAAGAAACCCACTCGCACACTGCCATCTGGTGCAGCCAGGAAGTCAATGGCTCAGCATTCCAAAAGTATTCACCTGCATCTAGGTCAAGCCTGGACGTTCTATTTCATATTGTTATGGTGCCCAGAAGTATATAATCGATGATATTTACAATTTACAATGTCGGATAGAAAACAAAGTGACATAATTTACAACAATGAATTTGTTGCTGCAAACGTCCCGCAAGTTTGTGTCAAGTTTGCTGCAAACTACATACTGTGCCACAAAATGTTGCCAGAAGTTTGCAACTGTTTGCCACTAGTGGTGAGTCTGTGGCAAACCTTTGGCAACAATAATATTTATTGCCACTAGTGGCAAACAGTTCACCAGAGTTTTTTTTTCCAGCAGACAATTTTCTCAAGATTCTACTTGAATCTGTGGCAAACCTGTGGCAGCAACATTTATTGCCACTAGTAGCAAACAGTTTACCAGAAGCCGTTTCTGGTGAACACGAGTTCCTAGACCAGTAACCATTGATGACCAATCAAGGGGATTAGAAATATCTGTGGAAAATGGAAACTAAGCTATCTAGCTAGCTACAGTACCTTCCAAAGTTGTCCGGTGAGTGCCTAACTTATTAATTAAACTTCCTAATAAACTTTAACATTTTATTAGCTAAAATGATGCCTAGTTAGCAATGTCATGTTTTATGGGATAGAGTGAAACACATTTTATTGATACCAGTTTCAATCTGTAAGCACCACTGACTGACTGGCTAGTGCTTAGCTAGCTAACGTTAGCTATCATATTTTTGCACAATTCATGTGATAGGTAGCTAGCTAACTAATGATTTTCCTAAAGACATATTTTTTGGTGAATACGTTGCTGTCTTTTAATACCAATATGCATGTCAATATGCTAGTGTCACAGTTCAGTAGCATGTTACCTAGCAACAATATGAGTTGATTTGACATCAAAGCAAAACTTAACTTTTGCAGATGGATACCCTTCACCTACCTGTGGTGTTGAAAGAGGCTGTATTGGGATTAGGATGCATCAACACCCTGGAAATACACTGAACAAAAATATAAACGCAACATGCAACAATTTCAAAGATTTTACTGAGTTACAGTTCATATAAGGAAATCAGTCAACTGAAATAAATGCATTAGGTCCTAATCTATGGATTTCACATGACTGGAAATACAGATATGCATCTGTTGATCACATATACCTTTAAAAAAAAAGTAGGGGCATGGATCAGAAAACCAGTCAGTAGCTGGTGTGACCACCATTTTCCTCATGCAGCGCGACACATCTCCTTCGCATAGAGTTGTTCAGGCTGTTTATTGTGCAAACCCACAGTTTAATAAGCTGTCCGGGTGGCTGATCTCAGACGATCCCCCAGGTGGCATCCTTACACATGGTCTGCAGTTGTGAGGCCAGTTGGACGTACTGCCAAATTCTCTAAAACAACGTTGGAGGAGGCTTATGGTAGAGAAATTAACATTCAATTCTCTAGCAACAGCTCTGGTGGACATTCCTGCAGTCAGCATGCCAATTGTTTGCTCCCTCAACTAGAGACATCTGTGGCATTGTGTTGTGTGACAAAACTGCACATTTTAGAGTGACCTTTTCTTGTCCCCAGCACAAGGTGCACCTGTGTAATGATCATGCTGTTTAATCAGCTTCTTGATTTCCACACCTGTCAGGTGGATGGATTATGTTGGCAAAGGAGAAATGTTCACTAACAGGGATGTAAACAAATTTGTGCACAACATTTAAGAGAAATAAGCTTTTTGTGCGTATGAAAAAATTGAAACATGGAACCAACACTTTACATGTTGCGTTTATATTTTTCTTCAGTATAAATACAATATAATAATCCTATTTTATGAAATCTTATCTTGTGAAATAATACATATTTAGACAATAGGGCTTTGTTTCAATGTGCTATTTAAAAAATGTATATATTCTTGTACAGTGGGGAAAAAAGTATTTAGTCAGCCACCAATTGTGCATGTTCTCCCACTTAAAAAGATGAGAGAGGCCTGTAATTTTCATCATAGGTACACGTCAAATATGACAGACAAATTGAGATTTTTTTTCTCCAGAAAATCACATTGTAGGATTTTAAATTAATTAATTTGCAAATTATGGTGGAAAATAAGTATTTGGTCACCTACAAACAAGCAAGATTTCTGGCTCTCACAGACCTGTAACTTCTTCTTTAAGAGGCTCCTCTGTCCTCCACTTGTTACCTGTATTAATGGCACCTGTTTGAACTTGTTATCAGTATAAAATACACCTGTCCACAACCTCAAACAGTCACACTCCAAACTCCACTATGGCCAAGACCAAAGAGCTGTCAAAGGACACCAGAAACAAATTTGTAGACCTGCACCAGGCTGGGAAGACTGAATCTGCAATAGGTAAGCAACTTGGTTTGAAGAAATCAACTGTGGGAGCAATTATTAGGAAATGGAAAACATACAAGACCACTGATAATCTCCCTCGATCTGGGGCTCCACGCAAGATCTCACCCCGTGGGGTCAAAATGATCACAAGAACGGTGAGCAAAAATCCCAGAACCACACGGGGGGACCTAGTGAATGACCTGCAGAGAGCTGGAACCAAAGTAACAAAGCCTACCATCAGTAACACACTACGCCGCCAGGGACTCAAATCCTGCAGTGCCAGACGTGTCCCCCTGCTTAAGCCAGTACATGTCCAGGCCCGTCTGAAGTTTGCTAGAGTGCATTTGGATGATCCAGAAGAGGATTGGGAGAATGTCATATGGTCAGATGAAACCAAAATAGAACTTTTTGGTAAAAACTCAACTCGTCGTGTTTGGAGGACAAAGAATGCTGAGTTGCATCCAAAGAACACCATACCTACTGTGAAGCATGGGGGTGGAAACATCATGCTTTGGGGCTGTTTTCTGCAAAGGGACCAGGACGACTGATCCGTGTAAAGGAAAGAATGAATGGGGCCATGTATCGTGAGATTTTGAGTGAAAACCTCCTTCCATCAGCAAGGGCATTGAAGATGAAACGTGGCTGGGTCTTTCAGCATGACAATGATCCCAAACACACCGCCCGGGCAACGAAGGAGTGGCTTCGTAAGAAGCATTTCAAGGTCCTGGAGTGGCCTAGCCAGTCTCCAGATCTCAACCCCATAGAAAATCTTTGGAGGGAGTTTGAAAGTCTGTGTTGCCCAGCGACAGCCCCAAAACCTCACTGCTCTAGAGGAGATCTGCATGGAGGAATGGGCCAAAATACCAGCAACAGTGTGTGAAAACCTTGTGAAGACTTACAGAAAACGTTTGACCTGTGTCATTGCCAACAAAAGGGTATATAACAAAGTATTGAGAAACTTTTGTTATTGACCAAATACTTATTTTCCACCATAATTTGCAAATAAATTCATTAAAAATCCTACAATGTGATTTTCTGGAGAAAAAAATTCTCATTTTGTCTGTCATAGTTGACATGTACCTATGATGAAAATTACAGGCCTCTCTCATCTTTTTAAGTGGGAGAACTTGCACAATTGGTGGCTGACTAAATACTTTTTTCCCCCACTGTATATATAAACATGGTAGATTGGAAGTGATGCAGACAATTACATTGATGGAAGTTACAATCTATCTGCAATATTAAGCTGATCTACCCCCCCCAAAATAAAATAAAATAAAAATAAAGTGAACTGGATGGAATGTGGGGAAACATGCACCAAATTATTTTGTTTTCTTCAACATAGAAATGCTACCAAAAATAATTTACAGTCATCCATAATTCACCAAACGATATTTAGAAAGAGGAAGCAAAGTACTTTAAGCATATATTTTCATTTCAGTCTCCTCCATCTCCACTAACTGAAGTGAAGATTTTTTTCTATTAATAGTGTAAAATTAACAGCTGCACAGAAAGACTCATGTGAAGGCCAAATTACAGAGGACGAACTTCTTGATGCAATAAAAGCCTTTAAGTCCGGGAAGTCTCCAGGGCTGGATGGCATACAGTGCCTTCGGAAAGCATTCAGACCCCTTGACTTTTTCCACATTTTGTTACGTTACAACCTTATTCTAAAATGGATTAAATAAATACAAATCTGCAGCAATCTACACACAATACACCATAAATACGAAGTGAAAACAGATTTTTATTTATATATATTTTTTAAACAGACACCTTATTTAAATAAGTATTTAGACCCTTTGCTATGAGACTCGAAATGAGCTCAGGTGCATCCTGTTTCCATTGATCAACCTTGAGATGTTTCTAAAACTTGATTGGAGTCCACCTGTGGTAAATTCAATTGATTGGACATCATTTGGAAAGGCACACACCTTTCTATATAAGGTCCCACAGTTGACAGTGCATGTCAGAGCAAAAACCAAGCCATGAGGTCGAAGGAATTGTCCGTAGAGCTCCGAGACAGAATTGTGTTGAGGCACAGATCTGGGGAAGGGTACTAAAAAATGTCTGCAGCATTGAAGGTCCCCAAGAACACAATGACCTTCATCATTCTTAAATGGAAGAAGTTTGGAACAACCAAGACTCTTCCTAGAGCTGGCCGCCCGGCCAAACTGAGCAATCGGGGGAGAAGGTATTTGGTCAGGGAGGTGACCAAGAACCCGATGGTCACTCTGCCAGAGCTCTAGATTTCCTCAGTGGAGATGGGAGAACCTTCCAGAAGGACAACCATCTCTGCAGTGCTTCACCAATCAGGCCTTTATGGTAGAATGGCCAGACAGAAGCCATTCCTCAGTAAAAAGCACATGACAGCCTGGTTGGAGTTTGTTAACAGGCACCTAAAGACTCTCAGACCATGAGAAACAAGATTCTCTGGTCTGATGAAACCAAGATTGAACTCTTTTGCCTGAATGCCAAGTGTCACGTCTGGAGGAAACGTGGCACCATCCCTACAGTGAAGCATGGTGGTGGCAGCATCATGCTGTGGGGATGTTTTTCAGTGGCAGAGACTGAGAGACTAGTCAGGATCGAGGCAAAGATGAATGGAGCAAAGTACAGAGAGATCCTTGATGAAAACCTGCTCCAGAGCTGGGGTGAAGGTTCACCTTCCAACAGGACAATGACCCTAAGCACACAGCCAAAACAATGCAGGAGTGGCTTCGGGACAAGTCTCTGAATGTCCTTGAGTGGCCCAACAAGATTCTGGACTTGAACCCGATCAAACATATCTTGAGAGACCTGAAAATAGCTGTGCAGCAACACTCCCCTCCCCATCCAACCTGACAGAGCTTGAGATGATCTGCAGAGAAGAATGGGAGAAACTCCTCAAATACAGGTCTGCCAAGCTTGTAGCGTCATACCCAAGAAGACTTGAGGCTGTAATCGCTGCCAAAGGTGTTTCAACAAAGTACTGAGGAAAGGGTCTGAATACTTAATGTAAATGTAATATTTCAGTTTTTTATTTGTAATACATTTGCAAAAATGTATTAACCTGTTTTTGCGTTGTCATTATGGGGTATTGTGTGTAGATTGATGAGGAACAAAAACAAGTTAATCCATTTTAGAATAAGGCTGTAATGTAACAAAATGTGGAAAAGGTCAAGGGGTCTGAATACTTTCCGAATGCACTGTACCAATTGAGGTATACCAAACCTTTGTCGATGTACTCAGAGGTCCCTAATTAACATGTTTTAACCACTCCTGTAAAAATTGTAGACTATCAGATACTCAGCAAGAAGGTCTGATTTCACTAATACTGAATCAGGACCCAGGTGGTAAATATAAAGACTCAATCCACCTAAAAAACTGTAGGCCCCTTACACTTCAGTGTTGTGATGCCAAAATGCATAGCGCATAGAATTAAAAAGGTATTGTCGGATATTATTCATCCTAATCAGACAGGTTTTTTACATGGACGATACTTTGGAGATAATATAACACAAGTACTGGAAACAATAGAACACTATGAAAAATCTGGGAAAGCAGCCCAAGTATTCATAGCTGGTTGAGGACTTTGATAAATTAATACTAGAATTTATATTTAAATGCCAGTACTATTTTAATTTAGGAGAATCTCTTATACAATGGGTTAAAGTTGTGTATAGTAACCCCAGGTGTAAAATAGTAAATAATGGCTACTAAACTGTATTAAACTGTCAAGAGACGTAAAACACGTTGTCCACTATCGACATATCTATTTATTATGGCCATCTAAATGTTACCTATTAAAATCAGATCCAACAATAATATCAAGGGGCTAGAAAACCAGGGCTTAAAAACAAAGGTGCCATTGTACGCTGATGACTAATGTTTTCTTCTAAATCAGCAATTTGGATCCCTGCACAGCCTTATAGAGGATGTAGATAATTTCTCTAATCTCTCTGGATTACAACTAAACAATGATAAGTGTACCATATTACATATTGGAATGCTAAAAAATAAAACTTTTACATTACCGTGTATTTTACCAATAAAATGATCTGACAGTGAAGTGGACATACTCGGTATTCCTATCCCGAAATACATAAATGATCTCACTACAATACATTTTAATAGAAAGTTAGCAAAAATAGATAAGATCTTGCTAAAATGGAAAGGTAAATACAGTGGCTTGCGAAAGTATTCAACCCCCTTGGCATTTTTCCTATTTTGTTGCCTTACAACCTGAAATTAAAATGGATTTGTTGGGGGTTTGTATCATTTGATTTACACAACATGCCTACCACTTTGAAGATGCAAAATATGTTTTATTGTGAAAACAAACAAGAAATTAGACAAAAAAACTGAAAACTTTAGCGTGCATAACTATTCACCCCCCCAAAGTCAATACTTTGTCGAGCCACTTTTTTCAGCAATTACAGCTGCAAGTCTCTTGGGGTATGTCTCTATAAGCTTGGCACATCTAGCCACTGGGATTTTTGCCCATTCTTCAAGGCAAAACTGCTCCAACTCCTTCAAGTTGGATGGGTTCCACTGGTGTACAGCAATCATTAAGTCATACCACAGATTCTCAATTGGATTGAGGTCTGGTCTTTGACTAGGCCATTCCAAGACATTTAAATGTTTCCCCTTAAACCACTCGAGTGTTAATTTAGCATTATGCTTAGGGTCATTGTCCTGCTGGAAGGTGAACCTCCGTCCCAGTCTCAAATCTCTGGAAGACCGAAACAGGTTTCCCTCAAGAATTTCCCTGAATTTAGCGCTGTTTAATGACAGATTGTGACTTTAACCAAGCGGTGTGAGAACAATGTGTTGTTTACACCCAGTCTGTCTGAAGGATATGAGTAAACGTGAGTAACCTACATACATTGTCTGCCTGTGTGACACCTGCCTGGCAGCCTTGCGACACACCACACGCATGCACAGGTGACACACACGTGACACTACTCATCTATCACGTGGGAAAGAGATTATAGATTGAGAACAAGAACAAGGAAGTAAGCAGGTGAGGAGTGAGTGGGTATGTTAAAAAAAAGAGATAGGGAGGGCAATTGTATATGAATCATTCACCTATTATTGTTTATGAAATATACATTCACTTCCTCTTTCTTAGAAGGGTAATTCCCCCTCCCCCACATCTATGCCGTTTTACAGCCCTCTAACCAATTGTACTATTATGTGTGTTCTTCCGCGTTATTTGTAATTTATTTTGTACATAATATTTCTGCCATCGTCTCTTATAACCAAAAAGAGCTTCTGGATATCAGGACAGCGATTACTCACCTCGTATTGGACGAAGATTTTTTCTTCAACGAGGCGGCCGCGAAGGATATCCTACAGACACCCGACAAGGCCCAAATCCCTGTCATTCACATGAGGAAGAGACGGAGATATCGTGGACGTAGGTCGGGGTGCCTTGTAAGGATCCGACGGCGAGCGAGTAAACTGCCGCTCCCATCAATCCTATTAGCTAATCTTCAATCAGTGGAGAACAAATTGGATGACCTAAGATTACGGTTATCCTACCAACGGGACATTAAAAACTGTAATATCTTATGTTTCACCGAGTCGTGGCTGAACGACGACATGGATAACATACAGCTAGCGGGCTATACGCTACATCGGCAGGATAGAACGGCTGACTCCGATAAGACAAGGGGTGGCGGTCTGTGTATATTTGTAAACAACAGCTGGTGCACAAAATCAAATACTAAGGAAGTCTCAAGGTTTTGCTCGCCTGAGGTAGAGTATCTTATGATAAGCTGTAGACCACACTATTTACCAAGAGAGTTTTCATCTATATTTTTCATAGCTGTCTATTTACCACCACAAACCAATGCTGGCATTAAGATTGCACTGAATGATCTGTATAAGGCCATAAGTCAACAGGAAAACGCTCATCCAGATGCAGCGCTCCTAGTGGCCGGGGACTTTAATGCAGGGAAACTTAAATCTGTTCTACCTAATTTCTACCAGCATGTTAAATGTGCAACCAGAGGAGAAAAAAAACTCTAGACCACCTTTACTCCACACACAGAGACGCATACAAAGCTCTCCCTCGCCCTCCATTTGGCAAATCTGACCATAACTCTATCCTCCTGATTCCTGCTTATAAGCAAATACTAAAGCAGGAAGCACCAGTGACTCGGTTAATAAAAAAGTGGTCAGATGACGCAGATGCTAAGCTACAGGACTGTTTTGCTAGTACAGACTGGAACATGTTCCAGGATTCTTCAGATAGCATTGAGGAGTACACAGTCACTGGCTTCATCAATAAGTGCATCGATGATGTCGTCCCCACAGTGACCGTACGTACATACCCCAACCAGAAGCCCTGGATTACAGGAAACATCCGCACTGACGTAAAGGGTAGAGCTGCCGCTTTCAAGGAGCGGGACTCTAACCCGGACGCTTATAAGAAATCCCGCTATGCCCTCCGACAAACCATCAAACAGGCAAAGAGTCAATACAGGACTAAGATTGAATCGTACTACACTGGCTCTGACGCTCGTCGGATGTGGCAGGGCTTGAAAACTATTACAGACTACAAAGGGAAGCACAGCCGCAAGCTGCCCAGTGACACAAGACTTCCAGAAGAGCTAAACCACTTCTATGCTCGCTTCGAGGCAAGTAACACTGAAGCATGCATGACAGCACCAGCTGTTCCGGATGACTATGTGATCACGCTCTCCGTAGCCGATGTGAGTAAGACTTTTAAGCAGGTCAACATTCACAAGGCCGCAGGGCCAGACGGATTACCAGGACGTGTACTCAGAGCATGTGCTGACCAACTGGCAAGTGTCTTCACTGACATTTTCAACATGTCCCTGACTGAGTCTGTAATACCAACATGTTTCAAGCAGACCACCATAGTCCCCGTGCCCAAGGACTCTAAGATAACCTGCCTAAATGACTACTGACCCGTAGCACTGACGTCTGTAGCCATGAAGTGCTTTGAAAGGCTGGTCATGGCTCACATCAACAGCATTATCCCAGAAACCCTAGACCCACTCCAATTTGCATACCGCCCCAACAGATCCACAGATGATGCAATCTCTATTGCACTCCACACTGCCCTTTCCCACCTGGACAAGAGGAACACCTATGTGAGAATGCTATTCATTGACTACATCTCAGCATTCAACACCATAGTGCCCTCAAAGCTCATCACTAAGCTAAGGATCCTGGGACTAAACACCTCCCTCTGCAACTGGATCCTGGACTTCCTGACGGCCACCCCCAGGTGGTAAGGGTAGGTAACAACACATCTGCCACACTGATCCTCAACACGGGGGCCCCTCAGGGGTGCGTGCTCAGTCCCCTCCTGTACTCCCTGTTCACCCATGACTGCATGGCCAGGCACGACTCCAACACCATCATTAAGTTTGCCGACGACACAACAGTGGTAGGCCTGATCACCGACAATGATGAGACAGCCTATAGGGAGGAGGTCAGAGACCTGGCCGTGTGGTGCCAGGACAACAACCTCTCCCTCAACGTGACCAAGACAAAGGAGATGATTGTGGACTACAGGAAAAAAAAGAGGACTGAGCACGCCCCCATTCTCATCGACGAGGCTGTAGTGGAACAGGTTAAGAGCTTCAAGTTCCTTGGTGTCCACATCACCAACGAACTATCATGGTCCAAACACACCAAGACAGTCGTGAAGAGGGCACGACAAAGCCTATTCCCCCTCAGGAGACTGAAAAGATTTTGCATGGGTCCTCAGATCCTCAAAAATTATACAGCTGCACCATCGAGAGCATCCTGACTGGTTGCATCACCGCCTGGTATGGCAACTGCTTGGCCTCCGACCGCAAGGCACTACAGAGGGTAGTGCGTACGGCCCAGTACATCACTGGGGCCAAGCTTCCTGCCATCCAGGACCTCTATACCAGGCGGTGTCAGATGAAGGCGCTCAAAATTGTCAAAGACTCCAGCCACTAGTATTTTATTTCACTCCAGTATTTTCTTTTACTTCTGCTCTTTTTTTCTCAACACTTACTTTTTTGTTAAAAAATAAATGCACTGTTGGTTAAGGGCTGTAAGTAAGCATTTAACTGTAATGTCTGCACCTGTTGTATTCGGCGCATGTGGCCAATAACATTTTATTTTATTTTATTTGATTTAAACCCTGCCCATTATTGTTCAGACTCTGTGTCATTTATAGCAACTTCACTGTGAAACAGATATGTATGAAAATACCTTCAAATAAAAGGTGACATTCCGTTCTGTCTCAAATCCAATCCCCACACACAGCGGAGTCGCTCACCACCTTCCGGAGACATTTGAAACCCCACCTCTTTAAGGAATACCTGGGATAGGATAAAGTAATCCTTCTACCCCCCCAAAAAAAAATTGTAAAGTGGTTATCCCACTGGCTATAGGGTGAATGCATCAATTTGTGAGTCGCTCTGGACTAGAGCGTCTGCTAAATGACGTAAATGTGCCCTTGAGCAAGGCACTTAACCCTAATTGCTCCTGTAAGTCGCTCTGGATAAGAGCGTCTGCTAAATGACTAAAATGTAAAATGTAAAATGTAGAGGCAAAAATAAAAGTTTTAGCTGCACTATCCCAAAAAATATAGAGGGGAGTGTATGTTTAAATAAAGAGAGGGAAGAGGAGTCCCAAATTCCAATCTCAGGAGTTCTTGCAATGTTACGTTCCTCTTCCGAGTCATCATCTTCCCTCCTTTTCTTCAGGTGACTTTTTCTATTTTCCCCAGGTGACTTTGACGCAGTAAAACAGTCCCCTTCTATGAGCTATAACCACTATAACCTTTACCCTTTAACACTTGACATTTCTTTCAGCTACAACAGGTAGGGACAACGCACCAGCCCACGCCCACATCCTGAAGTTACCTTGCTTCACACACCCTGCACGTGTGTGTTTGTTCATGATAGTCAATTATGCAAGTTATAGAAACCATGCAACCAAAAAGTCATGCTGGATCCTCAGGGAATCTTTTACCTGAAAGTGTCTTCTTGATGTCAGAGGGCATGTCTGTACTGGCATAACTCCCCCTGAACAACTGACTTCTGTCAAACACGTCGGAGGTGCCAGCCGGTTATTTTTGCATTTTATAAAGAAAAACCTTTTTGGTGCGATATGCTTATTTTGAGTGCAGTAGCCTTATCTTGATTGATTAATTATTGTGTGCTTACTTTTATTTTGCATGATCCCTTTTGGTTTGCTGTTCTCGTTGTGTTTCACTAAGACTGACTAAACCCTGGCCTGGCACACCTGTGCACCTTAACGAGCGAATGGACCGTTTAAAAGGGAGCAGAGAGCTCAGTTCTGAGATCTACAACGGGGGAAACATAGAGAAAGAGAGAGAGGGAGAGAGAGAGAACGCAGAGTTGCTACTGCTGCAATGCACACCACTTCCCAGATGGGGACGAACAATTACCTGTGTAAGTGAGACTGAATGATACTGTGAGAATGGCCTACTCCTTACCCTTGCTCTGCTTCTCCCCTTTGTGTTTTCAGTATGCATTGAGATCCTGAGGCCCATTGTCGTACCATTCATCCACCGCCATCACCTCATGTTTCAGCATGATAATGCACGGCCCCATGTCGCAAGGATCTGTATACAATTCCTGGAAGCTGAAAATGTCCCAGTTCTTCCATGGCCTGCATAGTCACCAGACATATCACCCATTGAGCATGTTCGGGATGCTCTGGATTAACGTGTACGACAGCGTGTTCCAGTTCCTGCCAATATCCAGCAACGTTGCACAGCCATTGAAGAGGAGTGGGACAACATTCCACAGGCCACAATCAACAGCCTGATCAACTCTATGTGAAGGACGTGTCGCACTGCATGAGGCAAATAGTGGTCACACCAGATACTGACTGGTTTTCTGATCCACGCCTCTGACATTTTTTTTTGAAGGTATCTGTGACCAACAGATGCATATCTGTATTACCAGTTATGTGAAATCCATAGATTAGGGCCTAATTTATTTATTTCAATTGACTGATTTCCTTATATGAACTGTAACTCAGTAAAATCTTAGAAAATTGTAGCATGTTGCGTTTATAATTTTGTTCAGTATAGCTATGGACAACTGCAAAAGTGTTGCTACAGCTCTCAAACACTGCTTCCCTGAATTTAGCTGGGTTTAATTAACGACTGCTTTCTGGAGGCTTAAGAGGGTGTGAATGATGCTGAATGGGCGTAAAGAGCTCTAGGATGTGTGAATCTCATCAATCTTTCAAAGGGCATTTCTCCTACTTGCCTTTTGTGAGATAACAAGTTTATTAACTTTTTAAGCAGCATCATTTTCCGAACTACAGTGTACGATATATCATTTTGAAGCTCTGAGTCTGTATTTTTATTTAAAAAATAAGCAAATCACTTACATTTGACATGAGCCTCAATAGAGAAATCTGGGCACATTTTGTGGTGGAACATGTTGCCTGAAGTCCTTTATAAAGAATTCACGTTTAAACCAAAATCTTGTCTGTGTGATGGCCTGGAACCTTAACATGTTTTTGACATTACAAAGGCAGATGAGCAACTGATGGGTGGTGGCAGCGGCCATCTTAACTACCCTCCAGCACCATGGACTATCTCTGGGACTGAGCGTATGGTTGGTGTGAATGTGTGTGAATGGTGTGACCCCGAGATGACTGTAAGATAAAAACCCTTGAAACCGTTATGTCTGTGGTGGCCTGAGATCTCCGTTTTTGGGACCTGTTTTTGACACACACAGCAAGCTTACCACTATGAAACGCACTGCAAAGTCTTCAGACTATCCCACATGGAACAGCTGATTATCAGCATCAGAACACAATTAAAGGTTTTAGGCTATAAAGTCATTTCTAACTTCACTTTGTAACTCATGTGTGACTTAAGTGTGCAGACAAAATAAGTGGTATCAAAAGCAACTGAAAAGCTAGGTTCAATTTCAACAGTTGGTCTCTTTCATGGTCCCCCAGAGAATGGAATTGAACAGTCATTTCAGTCACTCCGTTTTACAGTAATTGGAATTACTTTCAATATGACTGTATTCCATGTTGCTTTTGCAGAGAGGCCCCATCATGTTTTACGTAGGAGGTTTTATTTCATATAAAAAGGTGGTATTTTGATGGTTATAGTTAGTATTTGTTGAGCCATTATGTAATCAATTGTGAGATTATCTCATTTGATGACTAATGGTACTGTTTTGATTGAGTTTGCTGCTTTTGTAACATGTATTTTAAGTTGAGATGGTGTTAGTTCATATCGTAAAAGATCTCATTAGATGACAAATTATACTTGTTTGATAAAGTTATACAAAATATATATTTAAAGTTTTGATAGTGTTAGTGCATTTTGCAAGAGAAATGCAGTTTAGTGGGCTGCATTAACTGTTTTGCAAAAGTGTTCCCTGAATCAAGAAAAGTGTTGTCTGTGGTTGAACACGCTTTTCTAAAACTGGCCTGATGAATGCCCAGCACCCCCAGGGCCTCTACAACTTTCCCCAGGTTGCGCAAAAGACCAGACCAAATGGTGTAAGACCATGTTTTTCTTGGAGTTCAGCCAATCGGATGACCCTCTGAAGGCCATTGAACGTAAAGTCAAAACATTTCTGTGGTTTTACTTTGATTCCAAAAATCCGACAACTGGTTTAGATAAGAGTTGATTCCGAAGATGTCACAACCAAACCTGGCCTGACTAGTGATTCCCTTTACTGCCTGTATATAAAAGACTGGTGCCTCTCCACACAGAGAGACAGACAGATAATGAGACTGAATCATACTAAGAGACAGGGACTCAAGAAATACAACTTCTTTAAAGCATTTAAAACCAGCAAGTTGACATATAGAACACATGCACACAGTGGATCAAATTGCATTACAGGGGATCAGCAGCAGTAAACTTAATCTAAATGTGGTTTTAATACAACAATTAAATACTTAACCCAGGACCAGCAATCTCACAACGATAAACAGAGTAATATCTAATAAACTACTAATGGTTTATTTTGTTGTTCGAGCTTAGGCATCCAGCAGGACCACAGTTACTGTAACTCCAGCTTGTCTTAGGATCAAATTACCTCATCGTCTAGTTACTTGAACTCCAGTTTTTCGCTAAGATGAAGATGAGCATCAGAATATCAGCCAGCTCTATCGGTGTGCTCCTGGGCCTCCTGACCATCACAGAGGGTGAGTTTATATTAAATTCTACTCTATTATTACTTTGACACAATGCATTGACACCCTATGCAGTAAAATGAGTAAAGGTATCAACATATAATGTACTTATTATACATTTTGTTTTATTGAACCTTTAACCAGGCTAGTCAATTAAGAACAAATGGTAACACCAGAAGCATTAAAACGATGTGGAGTGTTGGTTAAAATAAGACCAATCAAAGAGGATTTTAGAGGACAGTTTGCATTAAACCTGGTTACATTGTTAACAATCTGAGTAAGATTATAGGTATTACATAGATTCTTGAGTTGATCAGAGTTGGATGTCAACCAGTCTAGATTCAGGTCACCCATAATCACAAATTCAGATTTGACATTCTGTGATAATAATTCAAAAATAGAATCCAGAGAGCTAGCAATAGCATATGGGGGTCTATAACAACAGGAGACAACTAGATTTAAGAATGCGCAGAGATTTATATTCAAAGCCAGATATTCAAATTGCTTGGGTTTGGTAACAGTAGTCAAAATGGTCGCTGAAAACGTGCCTTTTATAGCAACACAACCACACTTACATTTGCAATCTGACTGAAAAACATTGTAACCATCAATGCCAATGTCTTTGTCAGTCATAGATATTTTGAGCCAGGTTTCAGAAAGCATAAATACATATAGGTCTGCGGTTTTTATCCTAATATTCACAAAATCTGAAGAATACTTCTTAAATTTATGTGCTGAAACTTCAGACCATTCTGACTTTTTAATTCAGATTGGGTAGAAATGTAAGACCTGGGTTAGATTGCCTATTTCCTGACAGTAAAAGCAGCAACATAATGGCAAGTCTAGATCTGATTTTTACAACATTTGGATTCACAGACAGTACTAAAACCATTGTCCAGAGGGACCAGAGTCTTTAACACAACATATTTCAAAAGGTACGTACAATCCAGAGACATGGTTAAGTACCAAAAGAACAATCCAGACATGCAAGCGTGCGGTTTCTCCTATGTCGAATGGGAGTTCTCCAGTGCAATAGCGGGGCAGGCGTATGGTTTATCCCAGGACACAACATAGAAAAACATTCAAAGTTCTCTGCATTTAACGGGCATCAGGCCCTAACTGCATCAATCTCAGTGTAAGAGTCAAGGGTAGACAATAGCAACAATAAGTGAAGAAATACCTTTTAGAGATAATTTGTATTTCTGACAGTACAGTATGTGAGTATTTGAGTAACAACTACATCTGCCTATTTAAATATAAATCTCATTTCTATCAAGCCAATCATGGCTCCCAATTATGAGTGTTGTAACTCACATAAATTATTGAATTACGGTAACAAGCAAGGAATGAAACAAACAAGCATTAGATCAAATTTCTAATTGTAGTCCAGTTTCTTGAATGAATAATGCTCACCTTTGAAACATGAAAAGCCTAACAGTCGAATGAAATGCATGTTATGTAATTGAAGTGTAATCAAAGGTAATACTGTGACTGTGTATTCAGCTCTTTAGGATTTGATTCAAGCCTTTTCTGTTTCATTTGAACGGTGGAACGATTCTTTGAAAGCTGTTGCTTCCTAACCTGTCAATCCAATTACCCAGCCCATGCATCTGCTCACTCATTTTGCAAGCGGGGATGTTCGGTCCTTGCTAGGTGGGCAGAGTTAGCACTCGATTTCAAATTCCCCGGCGGGGAACTCTGAATGCCCCACTCAGAACCGATGGCGATACTGGCTATTACGGGTGAAGTTGAAAATGAGACAACAACAAAACGCATGTGGCAGAGACAAACATTGAAGGATAAAACTTCTGATAATTGATTTCAGCATATTTAGCAGACCGGGTCACCGGGCGAGCTAAACTAAAAAGAAAGCATCCCTAGACTGCGACATCCTAGGCATAGCAATATGATTGACATGTTATAGGGGAGTGACAGCTTTCAAATGAAAGTCGCACCATTCCAATGAAACAGACATCGCTTGAATCAAATCCTAAAGAGCTGAATAAACAGACACCTTTGATTTGACTCCAATTATATTACATGAGAGGTGTGCATTTCATTCGACTGTTAGGCTTTTCATGAGTTGAATCGTGGTCATATGATCTAACTGTTAATAATTCGATTTGAAAGATTAATTTGTTCATTAAAGAGACTGGACTACAGTGTGTAGTTTGATTTAAAGCTTTTCAAGTTTCACGTTTTTAATGTCACGTGCACAAGAACAGTGAAATGTATTTTTTGCTTGCGCTTTCCCAAAATATCAGTAGTACTATAAAAATGTAAAGTAGAACAAATACACACGAAAAACAGAAATAAGAAGAACACGAGAAAGTACGTAAGCTATATATATTCAAGGTCAGTTCCAGGGTCAGTGGCAATACCATATTTACAATGTGCATGGACACTGGAGTGGGAGTGTTAGATATGTATTGGGGTAAGGTGACTAGGCATCAGGATATATGATAAACAGAGTAGCAGCAGCGTATATGATGATTGTATGTGAGTGTGTGTGCATGTGTGTAGAGTCAGTAAGAATGTGTGTGCGTGTTATGTGTGTGTGAGCAAATTAAGTGTGTGTGTTAGTGTGTGTGTTGGAGTGTCAGTGTCAGTGAGCGTGTGAGTGTGCGTACCGTCAGTGCAAAAATCAAAAATCAAATAGAAGGGTCAATGCAGATAGTATGTGTAGCCAGGCTGTTAGCTATTTAGCAGTCTTATGGCTTGGTGATAGAAGCTGTTCAGGAGCCGTGATAGAAGCTGTTCAGGAGCCTGTTGATGTCAGACTTGTTGCTCTGGTACTGCTTGCCGTGCGGAAGCAAAGAGACCAGTCTATGGCGTGGGTGGCTGGAGTCTTTAACAATTAAAAGTTTGCTTCTTTCATTCAAAATTTTTTTACTTCTACCCCCCATACCCTAATATGATGTAGTCTAAAACTGACCTCTGACCTTTTACAGGGATGAGCCTAGGTGACTTGGGGTCAGACTTACGTTGTCGCTGCATCCAGATGGAGAGACGTCGGATTGGTAAACTCATCGACAAGGTAGAGATGTTCCCTCCCAGCTCGCACTGCAAAGACACTGAGATCATGTGAGTTCAGACTACTGACTTAAATCATGCTGACCCTAAAATATGACTATTATATATAAGTTGATATTGATATGGGTTTTAAATCATGTTGATATCAACTATGGCCATCATATATTAATCGTATTTAATTAAGTTAGTGCTGACAAAAATATGGCTAATGTTATGTTGATTATCTTAAATTATGTTTTGTTAGTCGAGTTATAACACTAACAATGACTCTCAAATATAGTTATGTTCAAACTCAGATATTTATCTTAAATTATTCTATGTGAGTCCTTGCTTACTAACATCCTATTTCATTTACAAAAGCTGATTTAGCTCTAGGTTGTGATAATGTTAGTTCCAGGTTGTGGTAATGTTAGTTCTGTTTCTCACTGTGCGGTGTGCCTGTCTTGCAGAGCCACTCTGAAGGGGAGCAGTAAGGAGATTTGTTTGGACGTCAGCGCTCTCTGGGTCAAGAAGGTCATTGAGCAGATGCTGGCCAAGTACAAGATAAAAAAAGACCTAAAGACCTTGTCCAAACCGACCGTGTAAAACAACAAGATGTTTGTCTGTCTACCTATCCACCCATTTGGAAAAGGGTCTACAGTATATGAATCATATACAGATAACATTTACAGTTGCGGCCAAATATATTGGCACCCTTGCACTTTTATTAAATTCCCTATTTCTTCTAAAATAAGTTGAAAACTGGGTCACCACACCTTGTTATTGGATTTTCAACATAAGAGAACCTATTTTATTTTTGTAAACTTTAGTTGTATTGCTTATTGTATTAATTAATGAGCTTGCTGCACATTTCTACTGACAATCTGGCCCACTTTTCAGCCGCAAACTGCTCTAATTCTTAAATATTTTAGGGGTGTCCTCCACCAACTGCTGTTTTCAGATCTTGCCATAGGTTTTGGATGTGATTCAGATCTGGACTCTTCACTGGCCACTCCAGAACAGTCCAGCATCGCTTCTTAACCATTCCTGGGTGGTTTTTGATGTGTGTTGTTTGGGGTTGTTCTCCAGCTGGAAGACCCACAACCTTTAATGGAGACACTGGCTTAAACATTGGACTAGAAAACTTGGCGCACGTTCAATGCTCTGATTCATTCGTGGGGGATGACATGTTTACTGTTGCCTTGTTTAAAATTCAAATTAATATGATTGGAGGCAATGATTCTCGTTGATTGTGTAATTTATCTCACCTGTGGTAAGTTGCAGGTGCCTATAGGTAAACACAGCCTTCAGCCAAAACTGAACATTCTGCTCCATTGCACTCCATTGTAAAGTACAATGGTGCCAATATATCTGACCATAATCTTAAAAATGCATTGTTGGTTAAGTTCTTGTAAGTAAGCATTTCACAGTAAGGTTGTATTCGTCGCATGTGACAAATACAATTTGATTTGATTTGATCATATATGATTTGACTTAAATAAATGTATTTCGGAATACAGAAAGACTTGCATATACTGTACTTGAGTAAAGAAAATATACAACATTAAGGCTGCCTTTCTTTGTTTCTTAGGATTCACTATTCTCAAACATTCAATCCAAATTGAATGACCGTATTCGATGTTCTCCCTCCATACTCTTCAATGTCAATTTTCTCATCTTACAATCAATATCCTAAATTATTTTATATGTATTTAAATGTATATGGGTATAGATATTGATAGAACAAAGAAACTGTAATTGAATCTTGTGTGTAGCTTACTGTTTTACCAAAGTATTTCTGGGTTACTCAATCAAAAAGGTAAAAACCTGCATACTGTCAGTTTAGCTATTGCACTTGTGTTTTGCCCTTTTTTCCTGCAATATGAACCAAGGTTGCATTGTGTACAGCTCTACCACAAGCCAGTGTAGATTAGGATCATTTTATTATCTTATTAAAACAATGTGCAGGTTTCCACCTTTTGCTTTTGACTGATTCTCCAACGCTGACATAGAGGTGTCGAGTATACTATGGTAATTAACTGTATGGAAACTTTGGGAATTTATAGCTAAAGTTGAATGAAATCATAGCTACATACCTATAAATTCTAACAGATGAAACCTCTCCCATATTGTCTTATATCAAAGATATAGAAATTCCTTGTATATGACGTATGTAGTAGTATGTAGTGAACAGTGGATGCTGCTGAGGGGAGGACGGCTCATAATAATGGCTGGAACGGAGCGAAAGGAATGGCATCATATTTGATACCATTCCACTGATTCCCCTCCAGCCATTACCACGAGCCCATCCTCCCCAATTAAGGTGCCACCAACCTCCTGTGGTAGTGAGGTACAGTAACAAGTATCAAAGAGTGTGGTCAGTAAGAATGTCTGAAAGACTAATTGGGTCACACATTTATTTCCATAGGGTTACTCAAATCTGTCCCTCCAGCCAGTTCCCCACCTTTACTCATGGGATGGCATTTTTGGCTGACGAACCATAATGCTTTTAGATAGGAACTCCTAATGCTGCACCTCGTCATTGCATTGCGTGCACCACTTTTATTGCGCTGTTTACTTAAACTCTGTTTACTTAATGGACATAGTTCAAGAAAAGTAAATAAATAAACATAAATTGTGCTGCAGATTACAATTTTACCTATGTTAAATGTTACGGTTACTTTGCTCACAGAGTGTGTGTTATTGTGAGAAGCAGTGACTACTGGTCGCATTTCAGGTCGACTATATTGCAGACGCGTTGCACAGATTATCCCATCAATAGGTCGGTTCCCTGCCATGTCAAACACTATTTCCACATTTGCAGAGATCTGATACAGATCTGATCAGCTTCAGATCTAAAAGAAAAAGGCAGAAGTAGTGGCTCAGGTTGGGCAAAAATCACATGTCCAGTGTAGCAGGTCTGTTAACAAGTCAATCATTTGCACAACGCCTCTGCAATGCTGCAGCTTGGAACGCAAACTGTTTTAGAGCTGTGACACCAGATATGGTTTCAACAAGGCTTCTGTTTGCAATCGCTCGCGGCAAACTATGTTTGCTTTCAATAGATTTTGTTGAACGTTTTTAACACGAACGTTCCATTTCTGTTAGTTCTTGGAAAGAGCAGAGCTGCTCTTCTTGCTGCAGCTGGAAAAATTGTGTAAGATTCTTTTGATTTTGTCCCGATCCTATTGAAGCACTGCTTCCCCTACTAGCAGTCCATATTGCTGGGATTGAAGATAAATGCGGGAGAATACTGAATTATGTGGAGGAGGTGATCCCGACATACAGTGACCTCTCCTTTCGGGCTCACTTTCAGATGGGTAGGGAGATCTTCCAGGTAATTTGCAATATTTTCGCATATTTAATTTTGTATCAGATGTATTCTTTATAATATGCTGTCTGATTTCCTGAATAAAATCAATCATAATACAAACAAGCCCAGACTCAATGATCTAGCTAGCTAGCCAACCACAGCTTTGCCATCTCCATACATGTTGTGTTTGGTCAGTAGAATTTCCTCTTATGCAACTGAATTAAAAGCAAAAATATATACAGTACCAGTCAAAAGTTTGGACACACCTACTCATTGAAGGGTTTTTCTTTATTTTTTACTATTTTCTACATTGTAGAATAATAGTGAAGACATCAAAACTATGAAATAACACATATGGAATCCTGTAGTAACCAAAAAAGTGTTAAACAAATCAAAATATAGCTTCAAATAGCCACCCTTTGCCTTGATGACAGCTTTGCAGACTCTTGGCATTCTCTCAACCAGCTTCACCTGGAATGCTTTTCCAACAGTCTTGAAGGAGTTCCCACATCTGCTGAGCACTTGTTGGCTGCTTTTCCTTCACTCCACGGTCCGACTCATTCCAAACCATCTCAATTGCGATGATGTCAGGGGATTGTGGAGGCCAGGTCATCTGATGCAGCACTCCATCACTCTCCTTCTTGGTAAAATAGCCCTTACACAGCCAGGATGTGTGTTGGTTCATTGTCCTGTTGAAAAACAAATGATAGTCCCACTAAGCCCAAACCAGATGTGATGGCGTATCACTGCAGAATGCTGTGGTAGCCATGCTGGTTAAGTGTGCCTAAATAAATCACAGACAGTGTCACCAGCAAAGCACCCCCACACCATAACACCTCCTCCTCCATGCTTTACGGTGGGAACTACACATGCGGAGATCATCTGTTCACCCACACTGCGTCTCACAAAGACACGGCGGTTGGAACCAAAAATCTCCCATTTGGAGACCAGACCAAAGGACACATTTCCACTGGTCTAATGTCCATTGCTTGTGTTTCTTGGCCCAAGCAAGTCTCTTCTTCTTATTGGTGTCCTTTAGTAGTGGTTTCTTTGCAGCAATTCGACCATGAAGGCTTGATTCACACAGTCTCCTCTGAACAGTTGATGTTGAGATGTGTCTGTTACTTGAATTCTTTGAAGCATTTATTTGGGCTGCAATTTCTGAGGCTGGTAACTCTAATGAACTTATCCTCTGCAGCAGAGGTAACTCTGGGTCTTCCATTCCTGTGGCAGTCCTCCTGAGAGCCAGTTTCATCATAGCGCTTGATGCTTTTTGCAACTGCACTTGAAGAAACTTTCAAAGTAGAAAGAAATCTTATAATGATGATGAAAGAAAGAAAGAAAGTGATGATGGTCTGTTGTTTCTCTTGGCTTATTTGAGCTGTTCTTGCCATAATATGGACTTGGTCTTTTACTAAATAGGGCTATCTTCTGTATACCCCCCTACCTTGTCACAACACAACTGATTGGCTCAAACGCATTAAGAAGGAAAGAAATTCCACAAATTAACTTTTAAGAAGGCACACCTGTTAATTGAAATGCATTCCAGGTGACTATCACATGAAGCTGGTTGAGAGAATGCCAAAGAGTGTGCAAAGCTGTCATCAAGGCAAAGGGTGGCTATTTGAAGAATCTCAAATATAAAGTGTATTTTGATTTGTTTAACACTTTTTTGGTTACTATATGATTCCATATGTGTTATTTCATAGTTTTGATATCTTCACTATTATTCTACAATGTAAAAAATAGTAAAAATGAAGAAAAACGCTTGAACGGTAGGTGTGTTCAAACTTTTGACTGGTACTGTATATATTTGCATATATATCAAAATATAGGTCAAACATGATGTTTCAGTGTCCAGACGTAAAAAGTAATGATTTACCAATAATTCATTAATTTAGTAACACCGTCCTCATAAGCAATAATATTAAAGACACTCTGCACTGTAAATCTATGTAAACTGCCTATCAATATGCTACTGTCGCCATCTACTGGCAGATTTTGCATTGCAATTGTGCAGTAATGCAACAACACTAATGAATAACAGATTATTGAAGATTGTTGAGTGTTCTCAGCTGAAAGACAGAGCTAACATATTCTTATTTTTCTTTGTTCCAGAAACTGTGTGAGGACCTGGCTCCTCCAGTGCCCCATAGAGGTCGACCCATTGAAAATAGGGTATTGGCCTCCCTGTGGCTGATGGCCAACCAGGAAAGTTTCAGGGGAGTGGCGGACCGTTTCATCTTCCGCAAAGGAACATTGCATCACCACTTCATTCAAGTGGTCACAGGCCTCATCTAGCTGGTGTCTGACTATGTGAAGTGGCCTTCTGTAGAGCACTGCCAGTGGTAGAGGCAGCGTTTGAGAGAAAAACGAGGTTTCCAGGGGTGATTGGGTGTATAGATGGCACCCAGATTACCATCAGGGGACCCTCCAACAACAGGGATGCCTACATAAACAGAAAGGGCCATGCCAGCTTCAACTTCATGCAGTGTGCGACAGCCAGCTCATGTTTACAAACATCTGCACAGGGATTGCTGGTTCTGTGCACGATGCCAGAGTGTACAGGACCAGCGACCTCAAGGCCCAATACCATCTGCTCGGGGATTCTGCATACCCCCTGAGTGTGGACTTAATTGTCCCATTCAGAAACAACGGCCACCTTGAAGATGAATAAAGCATTTCAACCAGGTCCACAGTTCAACAGGTGGACACATTGAGAGGGTGTTTGGGCTACTCAAGTGAAGGAGACTGCAGCACTTGGACATGTTCCTTCTAAACAAAGTACCCCATGTGATTGCCAGTGCATGTGTTCTCCACAACTTGGTCCTAATCCATGAAGGGATCACAGTGGAAATACCAGTGGAGGCCCCCATTGACCCCGTCCCTGACCCTGCCCCAGACCCCCAAAGGGCAGCTGTTCGACAGGCAGCAATGCTCAAGAGGCACAACCTGATGAGGCTGCTCTAAGCTACAATTCACATCTAAAAATTACACACACACATAAATACTCAACCACACACATGCACCCACCCATCACTGACATTCACCTACCAAAATTAGCAGTACATAACCACATTTAATCAATAAATTATTGGAATACACAACCAAGTTACAAAGCCACAGTTCAATTAACAAGTAATTTAAGTTTCTATTTGAAAAAATCTGTCGATGTGCCCTTAAGCAAGGCACTTAACCCTAATTGCTCCTGTAAGTCGCTCTGGATAAGAGCGTCTGCTAAATGACTAAAATGTAAAATGTATAAAACATGTTCCAAAACAATTAGTTATTAACGATTTCAGTTAAACATACAATCAAGGAAAATCTCAGGATAATTATTTATTAGTGTACAATTAACCAATCACAATAGCCATGACAATTAGTTATTATAGTATTCAGTTAAACATACAATCTATGTATCGATCAGCAGCATTACAGATGAGTAGGTCCAGTTAAATCCTAAATTACAACAAAAGAAACATCATTAGATAACAGTTTGCCTAGCTAGGTTAGCTACTGTTAGCCAGCTAAGCTAGCTAGCTAGTAAGACGAGGCTGCTTAAGTTTCTAGTTGGCTAACGTAGCTAGCTAGTTTCTCTGCTAAATATGAAAAAGTATATTCAGCAACACAATAAAATGCATCATAATTAACTACATTCAAGATTTGCTAGCGTTGAATTAGAAGTTAATTGACAAATAGTGCCTTACTCACCTGTAGCGCTTCCGCTGTTCTCCATCTTCAAAATGTTTGTTCGCCACACACAACCTTTTCAAACAGTTAGCTAGCGTTCGTGAACGTTTTCCCTTGTTGAATGCACTTCTGGTGAGTTGAATCTCTCCACAATTAATAATAATAATAATAATTTATTCAACTTATATAGCGCTTTCAAAGAAATTAATGACATTAAATCAAAACAAATGTTTTATTTGTCACATGCACCAAATACATCAGGTGTAGACCTTACCATGAAATGCTTACTTACGAGCCCTTAACCAACAATGCAGTTTTAAAAAAGTAAGTAAGAAAAATTTGCTAAACTAAAGGAAAAATAGGAACACAATAAAATAACTATAACGAGGCTATATACAAGGGGTACCAGTACCGAGTCAATGTGCAGGGGTACGGGTTAGTCAAGGTAATTGAGGTAATATGTACATGTAGGTAGGGGTAAAATGACCATGCATAGATAATAAACAGAGAGTAGCAGCAGCGTATGTGAAAAGTGTGAAGGAATGTGAATGTATGTGTGTGTATGTGTTTTCTTTACACAGGCAGAAAAGAAAACCTACAGTCCTCCAGGCTTGGATATCTCCATTCTACCACATGCAAACATGGCTCATGGTCAGTATCAGGTGATGGTCGAGGATATTCGTTTCAGGTTGCTACAGTCTTGGACAGGAAATAGTCCAAAACTGGAAACACTGTTTGAAAGAGAGCAACCCAGATTTACGTATTTGCTGACCTGTGACCCACTGACACCGCCCCAGGTTAGAGGGGTATAAAGCAGCCCAAGAGTTAACACACCCAGGGACTTTATTTACACACACTGACGAAGATGAACATTGGGATGGTTCTGGAAAGGTACAGAGACAGAGAGATAATAAATATGCTATACAGGAGATAAATATACTGGCCTGAATAGATATAAGCAGAGTACCAGGGGCGCAACTTTGGTTTTAGACGTGGGGGGGACATAACTTGTCTGGGGGTCCTCCCATTTTTGGGGTCATCTAAAGATAATTTCCTCAATTTCTACACAATCTAATATGACCATGGCCTTCTAACCTCTATTTAGAACTACAAAAAGTAAGCAAAAGTGCCCACAGTCATCAAGCTAGGTAAGAGATCATTATTATATATGTTTAAGTGATTGATAAGACTGAACTATATTTTTGTTCAGTGTAATTCATATCATAGGCCTAATAGTACTGTAGAGCTCTTTTTACTTGCACACAATATAGCTGGGTCACCCTGTCATGCCCCTAGGGGTCCACGGCCCTGCAGCGCCCCAACCCAACACACCCACTCAGCTTTAGGATCTTAGTGAAACATGAATTATTGGTTTCAGGTGTGTTAGGCCAGAGTGACAACCAACAGTACGGCAGACCCCCAGGGCCAGGACTGAGCAGTCCAGCAGATTTTGTGAATTAGAATTTTTATTAGGATCCCCATTAGCTAACGCCGTAACGTTAGCTAATCTTCCTGGGGTCCAACACCAATTAATAAGACATTACAAACAATTACAAATTAAGACTTTACAAACATTTAACAAGTAGACAATAGAGACAATTAAAATACCTGACAGGTAACACATTTAACATTCAGTTGATGCTTTCTATTTCGTGGTCTATCGCATTAGATGTTTTTTTTCTTTTCTTTTTTCTTGAATGTGGATTTAGTTTTTGCCTGAGAAATATGGATTGGTAAAGAGTTCCATTCAGCTATGGCTCTATATAAAACTGTAGATTTAAGGCGATTTGTCCTTGGCTTAGGTTGTCTTAGATGCCCTGAATTTACCTGTCTGGTTTGGTGGTTATGCGTGATGCTAGTATAGGGATAGGGATTTCCTAAATAGGTATCTCCCCTGACGTGGGCATGTTTTCAATACAGACTTCTTTTGTCGTACAATATTCCATATAAGGTATCCAGACCTTATGAAAGTTGCACAGTATACCCTTAATCTGGTAATAAATCAAATCTAGTGATACATAACTTGACATTTATTCCATCCATTGTGGGAGGATAACCAACTTTCCAATTAATGGCACTCCATTTCTTTGCCGCTATAAATGCTAGGTTACACAGTTTCTTCTGATAACAGGGAGAATCTCTAGACATGCTGAGATAAAAGAACATACTCATTGACAGAATTCAGCCAGCCTTCACAAGAAAATAACATATGCAAATATGTCCCATTTTGTGTTTTACACCTCCAGTCAAAGAATAACATTTCTGAGTGCATGATATTCAGTTTCACTGGCATATAGTATGTTCTATGGATGGTCTTAAACTGCACTAATTTATGTCTGAGATTATATGAACATGACTGGACATTCTAACATATCTGTATGCATTCTCCATCATCAATAGCCTCTCCCAGGACTTCCTCACATTTTTGTTTTACATGTTTTGTGTCATCGGGAAAAGCCTCTGTCAACCCTTGATACAATTTGCAATGCAAATAGTCTGGGTAGCCATTTGATTAGATGTTCAGGAGTCTTATGGCTTGGGGGCAGAAGCTGTTTAGAAGCCTCTTGGACCTAGACCTGGCGATCCGGTACCGCTTGCCGTGCGGTAGCAGAGAGAACAGTCTATGACTAGGGTGTCTGGACTCTGACAATTTTTAGGGCCTTCCTCTGACACCTATTGGTATAAAGGTCCTGGATGGCAGGAAGCTTGGCCCCAGTGATGTACTGGGCCGTACGCACTACCCTCTGTAGTGCCTTGTGGTCGGAGGCCGAGCAGTTGCCATACTAGGCAGTGATGCAACCAGTCAGGATGCTCTCGATGATGCAGCTGTACAACCTTTTGAGGATCTGAGGACCCATGCCAAATCTTTTCAGTCTCCTTAGGGGGAATATGTTTTGTCGTGCCCTCTTCACGACTGTCTTGGTGTGCTTGGACCATGTTATTTTGTTGGTGATGTGGACACCAAGGAACTTGAAGCTCTCAACCTGCTCCACTACAGCCCGTCGATGAGAATGGGGGTGTGCTCGGTCCTCTTCTTTTTCCTGTAGTCCACAATCGTCTCCTTTGTCTTGATCACGTTGAGGGAGAGGTTGTTGTCCTGGCACCACACGGCCAGGTCTCTGACCTCCTCCCTATAGGCTGTCTCGTCGTTGTCGGTGATCAGGCCTACCACTGTTGAGTCATCGGCAAACTTAATGATGGTGTTGGAGCCGTGCCTGGCCATGCAGTCATGAGTGAACAGGGAGTACATGAGGGGACTGAGCACGCACCCCTGAGGGGCCCCTGTGTTGAGGATCAGAGTGGCAGATGTGTTGTTACCTACCCTTACCACCTGGGGGCGGCCTGTCTGGAAGTCCAGGATCCAGTTACAGAGGGAGGTGTTTAGTCCCAGGGTCCTTAGCTTAGTGATGAGCTTTGAGGGCACTATGGTGTTGAACACTGAGCTGTAGCCAATGAATAGCATTCTCACATAGGTGTTCCTTTTGTCCAGGTGTGAAAGGGCAGTGTGGAGCTCAATAGAGATTGCATCATCTGTGGATCTGTTGGGGCGGTATTGAAATTGGAGTGGGTCTAGGGTTTCTGGGATAATGGTGTTGATGTGAGCCATGACCAGCCTTTCAAAGCACTTCATGGCTACAGTCATTTAGGCAGGTTACCTTATTATTCTTGGGCACAGGGACTATGGTGGTCTGCTTGAAACATGTTGGTATTACAGACTCAGACAGGGAGAGGTTGAAAATGTCAGTGAAGACACTTGCCAGTTGGTCAGCACATGCTCGGAGTAGACGTCCTGGTAATCTGTCTGGCCCTGCGGCCTTATGAATGTTGACCTGTTTAAGGGTCTTACTCACATCGGCTATGGAGAGCGTGATCACACAGTCGTCCGGATCAGCTGATGCTCTCATGCATGTTTCAGTGTTACTTTCCTCGAAGCGAGCACAGAAGTAATTTAGCTTGTCTGGTAGGCTCGTGTCACTGGGCAGCTCACGGCTGTGCTTCCCTTTGTAGTCTGTAATAGTTTGACGAGCGTCGGAGCCGGTGTAGTACGATTCGATCTTAGTCCTGTATTGACGCTTTGCCTGTTTGATGGTTCGTCAGAGGGCATAGCAGGATTTCTTATAAGCTTCCAGGTTAGAGTCCGGCTCCTTGAAAGCGGCAGCTCTACCCTTTAGCCTGTAATCCATGGCTTCTGATTGGAGTATGTACGTATAGTCACTGTGGGGACGACGTCATCAATGTACTTATTGATGAAGCCAATGACTGATGTGGTGAACTCCTCAATGCCATCGGAAGAATCCCGAAACATATTCCAGTCTGTGCTAGCAAAACAGTCCTGTAGCTTAGCATCTGCTTCATCTGACCACTTTTTTATTGACCGAGTCACTGGTGCTTCTTGCTTTAGTTTTTTCTTGTAAGCAGGAATCAGGAGGATATAATTATGGTCAGATTTGCCAAATGGAGGGCGAGGGAGAGCTTTTTAAGCATCTCTGTGTGTGGAGTAAAGGTGGTCTAGAGTTTTTTCCCTCTGGTTGCACATTTAACATGCTGGTAGAAATTAGGTAAAACGGATTTAAGCTTATTTTTGCACAAATTTGTTTACATCCCTGTTAGTGAGCATTTCTCCTTTGCCATGATAATCTATCCACCTGACAGGTGTGGCATATCAAGAAGCTGATTAAACAGCATGGTCATTACACAGATGCACCTTGTGCTGGGGACAATAAAAGGCCACTCTAAAATGTGCCATTTTGTCACACAACAAAATGCCACATATGTCTCAAGTTTTCAGGGAGCGTGCAATTGGCATGCTGACTGCAGGAATGTCCACCAGAGCTGTTGCCAGATAATTTAATGTTCATTTCTCTACCATAAGCCGCAGACCACCATTCAGGTACAGGCAATATTTACTCCCTTGGAGAGCGTCGGTCAGGCTGGCTAGCCAATCAGAGACTGCATGGGTAGAGCAAATGTAGAGCATGCACAGGGGTGAAAAACATGGCTATTATCCGATTGGCTGAAGCCACGAGATGGAGGAGATATCAATCTCTCAGGTGAGGGGGAGAAAGGGTGAGTATGAGTGGTATGAATGAATGCCAGACAACGCGGCTCCAGAAACAACATGAAAGCAACCTTAGGACCAACAAACAGAATTATGACTCAGATGTGACGAACACACACAGTTGACACACACATATTTCACTAGGGCCCTGGTTTTTGCATGAGTTGTTTTCTTCTCCGCATTTTGATCATTCCACCTCTAGAGGCCGATATAGCACCTTCTCACACCATGTGTGAAACAATGACGTGTTCATACCATAATCATGTAAATTATCCAATTAGTACAAAATAAGTTCCCAACCATGTGGATTTACTTCAAATTCAATGTCTGCAAGTACTCACAGCAACATTCTCATCAGCAGCTAACAAAATAACATAATAGCATATTTTGAGTTTACTGTATGTGACTGTGCTCAGTCTGGCTATGCGCCATGCCATGCCTATGGCATAGACTGTAGTTAATTTGTTCATTTAGCAGACAAGACACACTTATATTCCCGCACCATTATCACAGTCAACACACATATATTTGATATGTTATAGTAAGAAAATAATGGAATATAACAAAAATAGAAAGGATATTTTCCCCCCAAAACAAACTGTTGCTGAATATCGCGGATGTTCACGTGTGGAACCGCAGTCATACAAAAAATGTGATACTTTGATGACCCTTGCTCTACTTTTATGAGTTGTTTGGCAACTTTAGGTGTGTTCCAAACCTGAGAATCTCTTCTTTTCGATGGTCAATAGAAATCAAAACGTCTGGGCTGCATGAGCTCTGTTCCCTGCCTCAGTATAAATTACACATGCTGTTAATCTGTCTCTGCATTCACAATTTGACAATTCATAATATTCTCACTCGTCAGACTATTCTCAATGTAATCTTGTCTTTACATCTATTAAACTGTTAGGTGAAAGAGCAGCATTTGGTGAAAACATTCAAACCCACTGGGAACACACTGGCTAAATCAAACGTTGTTTCAGGGTAATTTGTCAACATATTGTGATGTGGAATCAACGTGTGAAATACATTGGATTCGAAAAAAGTCATCAACCAGTACTGTTATCATCTAATTTCAACCAGTGTTGTAAACATTTTAAATTAAGATAAAACTTCAACCTAAATACATTGACTTAACCTGACTAACAAGTTGTTACATAAATCTAATTTCAATCTAATTTCAACATAATCATCAGAAGTATGTACACTACCGGTCAAAAGTTTTAGAACACCTACTCATTCAAGGGTTTTTCTTTATTTTTACTATTTTCTACATTGTAGAATAACAAAACTATGAAATAACACATATGGAATCATGTAGTAACCAAAAAAGTGTTAAACAAATCAAAATATTAATTTTATATTTGAGATTCTTCAAATAGCCACCCTTTGCCTTGATGACAGCTTTGCAGACTCTTGGCATTCTCTCAACCAGCTTCACCAAGAATGCTTTTCCAACAGTCTTGAAGGAGTTCACACATCTGCTGAGCACTTGATGGCTACTTTTCCTTCACTCTGCGGTCCGACTCATCCCAAACCATCTCAATTTGGTGGAGGTCGGGGGGTTATGGAGGCCAGGTCATCTGATGCAGCACTCCAGCACTCTCCTTCTTGGTAAAATAGCCCTTACACAGCCTGGAGATGTTGATAGTAAAATAATTGAAATAAAATGTGAAGCAACAGTCCAATTTCACTCATACCTCAAACCTAGATAACATGGTAAGTACTTTTAACTGTATATATTGTCTTAATTCATGATTGTTTCATTACCCCACATTTGAAGGATTTGTGTTAGACCGAATTTCATTTGTTTATGCATAACCCAGGCCAACCTCAAGCAACGGTGCCCCATGTGCCGGGTTATACAGTATATACTGTATGAAAGTGAATGTGCACCGGGCAAACACGCAGTTTCATGGACAGTGAGGAAAGGAAACTGCTGAATGCCATGGAATCAGGGAAGTGAGCTTCAACAATGAATAAGACCAAAGCAATTCTTATTCTTCGTTTTTCTTTCATGCAAAGTTTTGACATTTGACTGCTTACGCTGGATCTCTGCAGATTCAGAGCCTTTAGAATTCCTGGAGTGCCATACTGTATATCTTGTGAGACTCAGGACTCACTTGAAGGCGGTGCACCACATCGACGTAAGATTAACTCCTCTTTATTCTTGGCTATTTTAAAAGACAAAAACAAAAACACAGAGAAAGGTTATTTGGTAATGATTGATGTTAGATGTTTCATTACTTTCTAGGAGAATAGGAAAGAATTGTTGCAAAAAGCCTGATATTGTGCAATCTGCAAAGCTTTCAAAAATGTAAGAGAAAAAATAAGAAAATAAAGAAAACTGCATTTGGGGAAAGTTGACCCAAATAGAAGGAGAGCTAGAAAATGTCAAAAGATGGAAAAACGACAAATCAAACCAAGGAGAAAAAGGTGAGGAAGAAGAGAAGAGAGGGAGGATGCAATGATGAAGAGGGAAGACGCCAATGTAAAACTACATTATTGAATCTTAACTTTCTCTATGTTGAGAAAAGGCTGTACCACTATGCATGTCAATTTATTTTTTAGGTCAGATAATGCACAGATTTGGCCAATGCCTACATGGCAAAAGTATTTCGAGAACACCAAACACATTGAGAAGTTGTTCGACTTCATGTTTGAAGGAGAGAGTCAACCACCTGCATCTATAATCTACCTAGATGACCCTCCAAAAATAAAAAGGTAAGCGTTGACTTTGTAGATGTTTCTCTGGTAATGTTTTTCATCGTAACATGTCCTTTTTAATGTAATGCATTTGCCATGAAGCACAATAAATGTTTTTTCCTAGCAGAAAATCAAGCCTTCATATCTAATTATTAGGGGTCCAAACCCCAAAGGGGCTCCAACCCTATTATAATGGTTAGGATTATTATTATTATCCCATTTTTGGAGAGCTATTGCCAGGGGCACAACTTTCACTGGGGACGGGGGGGACCCCCCACATTCTGAAATTGCATTTATGTCCCCCCCAGTATTATCACTGCACTGTGATATAAAAAGCGGCGTCGGTGTGCTTTAGGACCATGCAGACGCCTCAGAGCTGTCGGGTAGGCTGTTTGGCGGTACCAGCCGGCTGGATTTAGGATCGTGCGGACACCACAGAGCGTGCCAACAGAGGCAGCTGTTGTGTGTTGTGCTTTTTCTCTGAGTTGTAAAAGCAAGCAGACCAGAAACTGGCTATTATTTATTTGACTGATGTAGCTGGCAAGGTAACTGCTGTTTGACTTAAGAGAAAAAAAAAGTATTTATTCCCAGTGCTGAGTTAGTAGTGTAACTGACATGAAACGTTAGCTAATGCATTAGCTTCATGTTTAATCCTCTCTCGACTGAAGTTCTGTCTAAAATGAATGAACTAGCTAGCTAGTAGCTACCATAGCTCTAGCCTCTAAGTATCTGTCAGTTAGCAGTATCTACCTGCTGTTGTGTGTATGGAAATGTTTTGTAGCCTTTGTTTTGTCCCGTTTCAACAGAAGTAAATTAACTTAGCTAGTTTTTGCCAGTTGATGTACCATTAGAGCTAGACAAAAGTTGGCTAACGTTAGCTAGCTAGCTAGGTAGCTCACTAGCTTTAGCTACTATTTGTGCTTCAATTACACTAGACCTGAATCAAACGATAAAACCAGCGGCCAAATGATTGAAGACCAATATTCTGATTTTTGGACAGCGCAATGTGACGTTTTCTTTAGAGTCAGTATAGCAATGTAACATTATTGATCTGTCAGTTTCCCTAGCTAATTCCCTACTTTTCACACTGACACGGTATAAACAGCTCTACAGGCTTCACTGTAATGGTACACAGTCAGTACATAACACTATGCTCATCATGTCTCAGCAGGATCAGTTGGTGACAGGTGTCCCAGCAGGGTCAGACAGCCAGGGAAGACCAGTCTACGGAGTTCAGGGGAATTTTGCAGTATATTATAATAACCAGTGAATGGATACAAAGTTCCATCTTGAGTTCCATCGGCGCCTGGCCCTTAAGCGACGTAGTGATGGGGAGGCTGATGTAGACGTGGCTGGTTTGTCCCATAAAGTCCACATCTGCTCTGTCAACAACTGCCTGTCTGGGTAAGAGACTGTGTCCCATCATAATGGTTTGTATTTGTATCACAGGGTTCGGGTGCAGTCGTCGGGTGAGGTTGTGTCTCTCTCTGGCGGGAGGTAAGCTTGGCTTATATGGCTTATATGGTGTCGAGTAAAGCTTAAACTATGTATTTAGACTGTATTTAGGTATTGTAGGTAGTTATCGTAGGTTATTGTAGTTATCGTAGGTTATTGTATGTAATTATTGTAGGTATTGTATTCGGCTGAGCCCGGTGAAGCACGAGGCTAGCTAACCCACTACCTGGACTAGCTAGCAGGTAGCTACTGGTAACTATTAGCAACTGTGGATAGTTGTTTCACGCTTAAGAGTACCTGTAATTACGCCAGCTAGCTGCCTACCATTCAGCTGTTTTTCTAACCTCATTGTCTGAAGCGTTAACGTTAGATAGTTAGTAGCTACTGTGCTCGAAATGTAGCTAGCTTGTTGCTACCTGGCTAGCTACTAAACAATAGCTGGAACGACCTAGCGAACAGACGCGAACTGGCTGAGTCGATTCAGTGGCTAGCTTTGCACTTGGCTAGCTAACAGTAGCTGCTAGGGGTAAGTTATAACCTACATTTGTGTTTTGTTTTTACATACTGGTAACCAGAGTCGTTCAAGGGAATTCGGGACATGGGTGACTAGTTAACGTTAGCTTGGCTCTCTCTGTGTGTTCGTGCCGTGGGAGGAGGGGTTTTTTCGTTGGCAGAAAGCAATGACTAGCTAGTATGCTAACTATTCTAGCTAACTAACTGGCTGAATAAGTTGACGACGGACTAACCCACAACATTAGACACGGACACGAATGATCTGCTTGGCATGTTGACACACTGGTGGTTTGTTGTGGCCGAGTATTGGTGCTAAACCGTGTTATTCTAGCCTGGCATGCTAGTTGGCTATGGCGTCATAGGACTAGGTGCCCTGGAAGGTTTTCAGGGAAGAATACTGTACCAAGTTAGCTAGCTGAATAAACTGAGTTAGTCTATTCCTAGAAAACATTGAACCGCTGTAGTTTAGAACAATTATAGTTTCTGAGGTGGAAGTTGGGAGAGTTATATTTGGGTGTTTCAGTGAAACGTAAGTGAGGGAGGCCCCGCTCTCTCGCTTTCCCAGATGTTTAGTTCATTTCATTCCGATCTCCTTTGCATTATTGTAGCCATTTTCTGTAGCCTGTCAACTATGCGTCTGTCTATCCCTGTTCTCTCCTCTCCGCACAGGCTATGCAAATGCCTCACACCGCGTGGCTGCTGCCTCTCTAACCTGGTGGTCCCTGCACGCACGACCCACGTGGAGTTCCAGGTTTCCGGCAGCCTCTGGAACTGCCGTTCTGCGGCCAACAAGGCAGAGTTCATCTCAGCCTATGCTACCCTCCAGTCCCTCGACTTCTTGGCGCTGACGGAAACATGGATTACCACTGAAAACACTGCTACTCCTACTGCTCTCTCCTCGTCTGACCATGTGTTCTCGCATACCCCGAGAGCATCTGGTCAGCGGGGTGGTGGCACAGGAATCCTCATCTCTCCCAAGTTGACATTCTCTCTTTTTCCCCTGACCCATCTGTCTATCTCCTCATTTGAATTCAATGCTGTCACAGTCACTAGCCCATTCAAGCTTAACATCCTTATCATTTATCGCCCTCCAGGTTCCCTTGGAGAGTTCATCAATGAGCTTGACGCCTTGATAAGTTCCTTTCCTGAGGATGGCTCACCCCTCACAGTTCTGAGTGACTTTAACCTCCCTACGTCTACCTTTGACTAATTTCTCTCTGCCTCCTTCTTTCCACTCCTCTCCTCTTTTGACCTCACCCTCTCACCGTCCCCCCCTACTCACAAGGCAGGCAATACGCTTGACTTCATCTTTACTAGATAATGTTCTTCTACTAATCTCACTGCAACTCCCCTCCATGTCTCCGACCACTACTTTGTATCCTTTTCTCTCTCGCTCTCCTCCAACACTACTCACTCTGCCTCTACTCAGATGGTAATGCGCCGTTGCAACCTTTGCTCCCTCTCTCCCGCTACTCTCTCCTCTTCCATCCTATCATCTCTTCCCTCTGCTCAATCCTTCTCCCTCCAATCTCCTGATTCTGCCTCCTCAACCCTCCTCTCCTCCCTTTCTGCATCCTTTGACTCTCTATGTCCCCTATCCTCCCGGCCGGCTCGATCCTCACCTCCTGCTCCGTGGCTTGACGACTCATTGCGAGCTCACAGAACAAGGCTCCGGGCAGCCGAGCGGAAATGGAGGAAAACTAGACTCCAAGCATCTGCTAAATTCCAAGCATCTGCCTCTAACCCTAGGAAGCTCTTTGCCACCTTCTCCTCCCTGCTGAATCCCCCCCTTCCCTCTCTGTGGATGACTTCGTCAACCATTTTGAAAAGAAGGTTGACGACATCCGATCCTCAATTGTTAAGTCAAATGATACTGCTGGTCCTGCTCACACTGCCCTGCCCTATGCTTTGACTTCTTTCTCCCCTCTCTCTCCAGATGAAATCTTGCGACTTGTGACGGCCGGCCGCCCAACAACCTGCCCGCTTGACCCTATCTCCTCCTCTCTTCTCCAGACCATTTCCGGAGACCTTCTCCCTTACCTCACCTCGCTCATCAACTCATCCTTGACCGCTGGCTATGTCCCTTCCGTCTTCAAGAGAGCAATAGTTGCACCCCTTCTCAAAAAACCTACACTCAATCCCTCCGATGTCAACAACTACAGACCAGTATCCCTTCTTTCTTTTCTCTCCAAAACTCTTGAGCGTGCCGTCTTTAGCCAACTCTCTTGCTATCTCTCTCAGAATGACATTTTTGATCCAAACCAGTCATGTTTCAAGACCGGTCATTCAACTGAGACTGCTCTTCTCTGTGTCATGGAGGCTCTCCGCACTGCTAAAGCTAACTCTCTCTCCTCTGCTCTTGTCCTTCTAGACCTGCCTGCTGCCTTTGATACTGTGAACCATCAGATCCTCCTCTCCACCCTCTCCGAGTTGGGCATCTCCGGCGCGGCTCACTCCTGGATTGCGTCCTACCTGACAGGTCGCTCCTACCAAGTGGCGTGGCGAAAATCTGTCTCCGCACCACGTGCTCTCACCACTGGTCTCCCCCAGGGCACAGTTCTAGGCCCTCTCCTATTCTCGCTATACACCAAGTCACTTGGCTCTGTCATATCCTCACATGGCCTCTCCTATCATTGCTACGCATACGACACACAACTAATCTTCTCCTTTCCCCCTTCTGATAACCAGGTGGCGAATCGCATCTCTGCATGTCTGGCAGACATATCAGTGTGGATGACGGATCACCACCTCAAGCTGAACCTCGGCAAGACGGAGCTGCTCTTCCTCCCGGGGAAGGACTGCCCGTTCCATGATCTCGCCATCACGGTTGACAACTCCGTTGTGTCCTCCTCCCAGAGTGCAAAGAGCCTTGGCGTGACCCTGGACAACACCCTGTCATTCTCCGCTAACATCAAGGCGGTGACCCGATCCTGTAGGTTCATACTCTACAACATTCGGAGAGTACAACCCTGCCTTATACAGGAAGCGGCACAGGTCCTAATCCAGGCGCTTGTCATCTCCCGTCTGGATTACTGCAACTCGCTGTTGGCTGGGCTCACTGCCTATGCCATTAAACCCCTACAACTCATCCAGAATGCCGCAGCCCGTCTAGTGTGCAACCTTCCCAAGTTTTCTCACGTCACCCCGCTCCTCCGCACACTCCACCGGCTTCCAGTTGAAGCTCGCATCTGCTACAAGACCATGGTGCTTGCCTACGGAGCTGTGAGGGGAACGGCACCTCCGTACCTTCAGGCTCTGATCAGTCCCTACACCCAAACGAGGGCATTGCGTTCATCCACCTCTGGCCTGCTGGCCCCCCTACCTGTGCGGAAGCACAGTTCCCGCTCAGCCCAGTCAAAACTGTTCGCTGCTCTGGCACCCCAATGGTGGAACAAGCTCCCTCACGACGCCAGGACAGCGGAGTCACTCACCACCTTCCGGAGACACTTGAAACCCCACCTCTTTAAGGAATACCTGGGATAGGATAAAGTAATCCTTCTACCCCCCCTTACCCCACCCCCCCAAAAAAACAAAAAACATATTGTAAAGTGGTTATCCCACTGGCTATAAGGTGAATGCACCAATTTGTAAGTCGCTCTGGATAAGAGCGTCTGCTAAATGACGTAAATGTAAAAATGTAAAAATGTTAATGGCTGGGCTACAGTCTAGGATCTGGGAATAATGGTCATTTCAATTTTTGAACCATTCATTCTATTCTTGGATAATGTAATGTATAAATGCACACCAAGGTAATTCTTTGTCATGCCTCATCTGAGCAGGATCAGATGGTGACAGGGGTCTCGTCAGGGTCAGGCAGCTAGGGAAGACCCGTCTGTGACGGCGCTGAGGTGAACTTTTTCAGATGCAACACTTCATTACCTTTGTGCAGCAAACACTGGACAAGCCAGAAGCTTCAAAGATTGAAACTATTTTAAGGCAGTCTGACAAACCTCTAAAGTTGATTTCCAAACTGGAACTGATTCCCGATGACACAAAACATGTCAAACAAAAATGTGAGGAAGACCTGGGAGACACTATTGATGATGATGAATGGATACAGATATGTTTGAATGCCTAGTCATGTTCACATGGCTTGCAAAAGTATTCACCCCCCTTGGCATTTTTCCTATTTTGTTGCCTTACAACCTGGAATTTAAATTGATTTTTGGGGGGTTTGTATCATTTGATTTACACAACATGCCTACCACTTTGAAGATGCAAAATATTTGTTATCGTGAAACAAACAAGAAATGAGACAAAAAAACAGAAAACTTGAGCGTGCATAACTATTCACGCAATTAAAGCTGCAAGTCTCTTGGGGTATGTCTCTATAAGCTTGGCACATCTAGCCACTGGGATTTTTGCCCATTGTTCAAGGCAAAACTGCTCCAGCTCCTTCAAGTTGGATGGGTTCCGCTGGTGTACAGCAATCTTTAAGTCATACCACAGATTCTCAATTGGATTGAGGTCTGGTCTTTGACTAGACCATTGCAAGACATTTAAATGTTTCCCCTTAAACCACTAGAGTGTTAATTTAGCGTTATGCTTAGGGTCATTGTCCTGCTGGAAGGTGAACCTCCGTCCCAGTCTCAAATCTCTGGAAGACTGAAACAGGTTTCCCTCAAGAATTTCCCTGAATTTAGCGCCATCCATCATTCCTTCAATTCTGACCAGTTTCCCAGTCCCTGCCGATGAAAAACATCCTCACAGCATGATGCTGCCATCACAATGCTTCACTGTGGGGATGGTGTTCTCGGGGTGATGAGAGGTGTTGGGTTTGCGCCAGACATAGCGTTTTCCTTGATGGACAAAAAGCTCAATTTTAGTCTCATTTGACCAGAGTACCTTCTTCCATATGTTTGGGGAGTCTCCCACATGCCTTTTTGCGAACACCAAATGTGTTTGCTTATTTTTTTCTTTAAGTAATGGCTTTTTTCTGGCCACTCTTCCGTAAAGCCCAGCTCTGTGGAGTGTACGGCTTACAGTGGTCCTATGGACATATACTCCAATCTCCGCTGTGGAGCTTTGCAGCTCCTTCAGTGTTATCTTTGGTCTCTTTGTTGCCTCTCTGATTAATGCCCTCCTTGCCTGGTCCGTGAGTTTTGGTAGCCGGCCCTCTCTTGGCAGGTTTGTGTGGTGCCATATTCTTTCAATGTTTTAATAATGGATTTAATGGTGCTCCGTGGGATGTTCAAAGTTTCTGATATTTTTTATAACCCTACCCTGATCTGTGCTTCTCCACAACTTTGTCCCTGACCTGTTTGGAGAGCTCCTAGGTCTTCATGGTGCCGCTTGCTTGGTGGTGCCGCTTGCTTGGTGGTGCCCCTTGCTTAGTGGTGTTGCAGACTCTGGGGCCTTTCAGAACAGGTGTATATATACTGAGATCATGTGACACTTAGATTGCACACAGGTGGACTTTATTTAACTAATTATGTGACTTCTGAAGGTAATTGGTTGCACCAGATCTTATTTTGGGACTTCATAGCAAAGGGTGTGAATACATATGTGTCAACGGGTGCTGAAGGTGGGTGTGGTGTATGAATCAGGCGCAGGACGCAGAGGCTCAGTCCAAAGGCTTTAGTGCAATATTCACAAAAGACATAAGCACAATAAGCCCGAAGGCGAATACACGGCGCACACAGGCGACAAAACAAACGTCGCACTAACTTGTGCAAAAGAACCTCTCCAAAACACTGGAGGGAAAATAGTAGCTCCAACACGAAACAGAATAGCAATCACACACAAACACAGACACACACAACGAGAACTAAATAGAACACTAACGAGGACTAACTAGACACAGGTGTACAACATCAAGACCAAACCAAACGAACATGAAACATAGATCGGTGGCAGCTAGTACTCGGGGACGACGACCGCGAAGCCTGCCCGAACCAGGAGGAGGAGCAGCCTCGGCCGAAACCGTGACAGTACCCCCCTGACGCGCGGCTCCAGCCGTGCGCCGACCCCGGCCTCGGGGACGACCAGGAGGACGCGGAGCAGGGCGCGCGGGATGGTCCCCGGTGGAACTCCGACAGGAGAGATGGGTCTAGGATGTCCCTCCGCGGCACCCAGCACCGCTCCTCCGGGCCGTACCCCTCCCACTCCATGAGATACTGGAGACCCCCATCCGGCGTCTGGAGTCCAAGATGGACCGAACGGTGTACGCCGGAGCCCCCTCGATGTCCAATGGGGCGGAGGAGTCTCTCCTATCTCATTGTCCTGGAGTGGACCAGCTACCACCGGCCTGAGAAGAGACACATGGAACGAGGGGTTAATATTCTTATATTCAACAGGTAGATGTAACCTATAACACACCTCGTTCAATCTTCTCAGGACTTTAAAGGGCCCCACAAACCGCCGACCCAGCTTCCGGCAGGGCAGGCGGAGGGGTAGGTTTCTGGTAGAGAGCCAGACTCGATCTCCGGGTGCGTACACCGGCCCCTCACTGCGGTGGAGATCGGCGCTCGCCTTGTGACGACGGGCGGCCCGCTGCAGGTGGACGTGGGCAGCGTTCCACGTCTCTTCCGAGCGCCTCATCCAATCATCCACCGCAGGGGCCTCGATCTGGCTCTGCTGCCACGGTGCCAGAACCGGCTGGTAACCTAATACACATTGGAAAGGGGTTAGGTTGGTAGAGGAGTGGCGGAGAGAGTTCTGGGCCATCTCGGCCCAGGGAATGTAACGCGCCCACTCCTCAGGCCGGTCCTGGCAATACGACCTCAGAAACCTACCCACATCCTGGTTGACACGTTCTACCTGCCCGTTACTCTCCGGGTGGTACCCCGAGGTAAGGCTAACCGAGACCCCCAAACGCTCCATAAACGCTCTCCACACCCGGGAAGTAAACTGGGGGCCTCGATCAGACACTATATCCTCGGGGACCCCGTAATGCCGGAAGACGTGGGTAAATAGGGCCTCAGCGGTCTGTAGGGCAGTAGGAAGACCCGACATAGGGAGAAGACGACAGGCCTTGGAGAACCGGTCCACAACGACCAGGATGGTGGTATTCCCCTGAGAGAGGGGAAGGTCTGTTACAAAATCCACCGAGAGGTGGGACCATGGTCGTTGTGGAACGGGTAGGGGCTGTAACTTACCCCTGGGCAGATGTCGGGGCGCCTTACACTGGGCGCACACCGAGCAGGAGGAGACGTAAACCCTCACATCCCTAGCCAAAGTAGGCCACCAGTATTTAGTGCTAAGGCAATGCACTGTCCGGCCAATACCCGGATGTCCAGAGGAGGGTGACGTGTGAGCCCAGTAGATTAGTCGATCCCGAATCTCGAGCGGAACGTACCTCCGACCCTCAGGACATTGTGGAGGGCTGGGGTCGGTACGCAACGCTCGCTCGATCTCGGCATCGACCTCCCACACCACCGGTGCCACAAGGCAAGACTCCGGTAGTATGGGAGTAGGCTCAACGGACCTCTCCTCCGTGTCGTACCGCCGGGACAGTGCATCTGCCTTACCATTCTGGGACCCAGGGATGTACGTGATTTTAAATACGAACCTGGTGAGAAACATACTCCATCGAGCCTGGCGAGGGTTCAGTCTCCTCGCTGCCCGGATGTACTCCAGGTTCCGATGGTCAGTCAAAATGAGGAAAGGGTGTTGAGCCCCCTCAAGCCAATGCCTCCACACCTTAAGGGCTTGAACTACAGCTAACAGCTCCCTGTCCCCAACGTCATAGTTACGCTCCGCCGGGCTGAGCTTTTTGGAGTAAAAAGCACAGGGGCGGAGTTTAGGTGGCGAGCCGGATCGTTGAGAGAGAACGGCCCCTATACCAGCCTCAGACGCGTCCACCTCAACCTGAAAGGGAATTTTGGGATCCGGATGCGCCAGCACCGGAGCCGACGTAAACAGGTCCTTCAGTCTCCCAACGGCCCTGTCCGCATCAGCTGACCACTGCAGGCGCACCGGACCCCCTTTCAGAAGGGACGTGATGGGAGCTGCCACCTGTCCAAAACCCCGGATAAACCTCCGGTAGTAATTTGCAAAGCCCAAGAACTGCTGCACCTCTTTTACAGTGGTTGGAGTTTGCCAATTACGCACAGCGGACACACGATCCACCTCCATTCTCACCCCGGACGCGGACAACCGATAACCCAAAAAGGAGACCGACTCCTGGAAAAACAGACATTTCTCTGCCTTGACATATAGGTCGTGCTCCAACAGCCTCCTCAATACACGTCGCACCAGGGTTACATGCTCGGCTCGGGTAGACGAGTACACCAGAATATCATCAATGTACACGACCACCCCTTGTCCCTACATATCCCGGAAAATGTCATCTACGAAGGATTGGAAGACTGATGGAGCATTCATCAACCCATATGGCATGACAAGATACTCGAAATGACCTGACGTGGTACTAAACGCTGTTTTCCATTCATCACCCTCCCTAATGCGCACCAAGTTATACGCGCTCCTGAGATCCAATTTTGTGAAAAACCGCGCCCCATGCAATGACTCCGTCATGGTCGCAATCAGAGGGAGTGGATAACTGTATTTCACAGTAATCTGATTGAGACCACGGTAATCAATGCACGGGCGCAACCCTCCATCTTTCTTTTTCACAAAAAAGAAACTCGAAGAGGTGGGGGAAGTGGAGGCCGAATGTATCCCTGTCTCAAAGATTCGGCTATGTAAGTCTCCATAGCTTTTCTCTCCTCTTGAGACAAAGGATACACATGGCTCCGTGGGAGCGCTGCTCCTGCCTGGAGATCAATTGCACAATCCCCCTGTCTATGGGGAGGCAACTGCGTCGCCCTAGTTTTGCTAAACAAGAGCTAAATCCCCATATTCAGGCGGAATGTGCAGTGCGGGCACTTGGTTTGGACTTTCCACCGAAGTCGCCCCCACGGAAACACCCAGACATCGCCCCTCACACTGAGCAGACCACCCATCGAGAGCCCTCTGTTGCCACGAAATAGCAGGGTTATGGGTGCTTAACCAGGGAATTTCCAGCACCACTGGGTACGCAGGAGAGTCGATCAGATACAGCTGTATAGTCTCTTCATGACCCCCCTGCGCACACATCCTAAGTGGCGCTGTGACTTCCCTGATCAACCCCGATCCCAACGGGCGGCTATCTAAGGCATGAACGGGAAAAGGTTTGTCAACAGGTAGGAGAGGGATCCCTAACTCTAAACAAAACTTTCGATCAACAAAATTCCCAGCTGCGCCTGAATCTACTAGCGCCTTATGCTGGGAATGAGGTGCAACCTGTGGAAAACCAACAGGTATACAAAAGTGCGCAACAGAAAGCTCTGGGTAAGTGGGGCGTCTACTCACCTGGGAGGCCCCCCCAGTGCGTGGCCTGTTGTCTTCTCCCCGGAGAACCCTCCCCAGCACCTGGCCGCAGTGTGCCCTCCACGACCGCACTTGGTGCAGGAGACAGGCCCCCTCGGGCTCTTCCTCCTCCGTTCTCTAGCGCCGGCACCCCGAGCTCCATAGGGCTCGGCTCGGAGGTGCCAGAGGGCGGGAATGGACGGACCCCCTCGGGACGTCCACGGGTGGCCAGCAGGGTGTCTAAACGGATGGACATATCGACCAACTGGTCGAAAGTCAGATGGGTATCCCTGCAGGCCAACTCCCGTTGAACGTCCTCCCGGAGGCTATACCGAAAATGGTCGATGAGAGCCCGTTCATTCCACCCTGCATCCGCCGCTAGAGTCCGGTACTCTAAAGCAAACGCCTGTGCGCTCCTCCTCCCCTGTCTCAAGTGGACTAGCCGCTCCCCCGCCGCTTTGCCCTCAGGTGGATGGTCAAACACGGCCTTGAAGCGGCGGGAGAACTCGGCGTAGGAGATGGTGTTGGCGTCCATCTTCCTCCACTCAGCGTTAGCCCACTCCAACACCTTTCCCGAGAGACAGGAGATGAGGGCGGAAACGCTCTCGTGTCCCGAGGGCACCGGGTGTACAGTGGTCAGGTAGAGCTCCACCTGCAGGAGGAACCCCTGACACCCGGCAGCTGTTCCGTCATACGCCCTCGGGAGCGAGAGCCGAATCCTCCTGGGTTCCGGACCTGGGACTGGTGGACCGGCCGATGGGGTGGGTAGGGTAGGTGGAGGTGTGGGTACCCTGCTGGCTTCCCATCGGTGCAAGGTGTTGATCACGTCCTGTAGAGCGAACTCCAGTTGTCTTATCTGGCCATCTTGCCCACGGATATGCTCCTCGAGCGACACAGGCGTCACTGCCGATCCTGCTGATTCCATGGTGGTGTGTGATTCTGTCAACGGGTGCTGAAGGTGGATGTGGTGTATGAATCAGGCGCAGGACGCAGAGGCTCAGTCCAAAGGCTTTAGTGCAATATTCACAAAAGACATAAGTACAATAAGCCCGAAGGCGAATACACGGCGCACACAGGCGACAAAACAAACGTCGCACTAACATGTGCAAAAGAACCTCTCCAAAACACTGGAGGGAAAATAGTAGCTCCAACACGAAACAGAATAGCAATCACACACAAACACAGACACACACAACGAGAACTAAATAGAACACTAACGAGGACTAACTAGACACAGGTGTACAACATCAAGACCAAACCAAACGAACATGAAACATAGATCGGTGGCAGCTAGTACTCCGGGGACGACGACCGCCGAAGCCTGCCCGAACCAGGAGGAGGAGCAGCCTCGGCCGAAACCGTGACAATATGCACGCACCACTTTTCCTTTTCATTTATTTGTAAGAGTTTTTTAAACAAATTCTTTTTTTCATTTCACTTCACCAATTTGGACTATTTTCTGTATGTCCATTACATGAAATCCAAATAAAAATCCATTTCAATTACAGGTTGTAATGCAACAAAATAGGAAAAACGCCAAGGAGGATGAATACTTTTCCAAGGCACTGTAAATTACTGCAGTTTAAAACCATCCATAGAACATACTCTATGCCAGTGAAACACATCATGAACTCTGAAATTTAATTCCTCTGCTGGAGGTGTAAAACACAAAATGGGACATATTTGCATATATTATGCTCTTGTGAAGGCTGGCTGAATATCAATCAATCAATCAATTTTATTTTATATAGCCCTTCGTACATCAGCTAATATCTCGAAGTGCTGTACAGAAACCCAGCCTAAAACCCCAAACAGCTAGTAATGCAGGTGTAGAAGCACGGTGGCTAGGAAAAACTCCCTAGAAAGGCCAAAACCTAGGAAGAAACCTAGAGAGGAACCAGGCTATGAGGGGTGGCCAGTCCTCTTCTGGCTGTGCCGGGTGGAGATTATAACAGAACCATGCCAAGATGTTCAAAAATGTTCATAAGTGACAAGCATGGTCAAATAATAATCAGGAATAAATCTCAGTTGGCTTTTCATAGCCGATCATTAAGAGTTGAAAACAGCAGGTCTGGGACAGGTAGGGGTTCCATAACCGCAGGCAGAACAGTTGAAACTGGAATAGCAGCAAGGCCAGGCGGACTGGGGACAGCAAGGAGTCACCACGGCCGGTAGTCCCGACGTATGGTCCTAGGGCTCAGGTCTCTCAGTTGGCTTTTCATAGCCGATCATTAAGAGTTGAAAACAGCAGGTCTGGGACAGGTAGGGGTTTCGTAACCGCAGGCAGAACAGTTGAAACTGGAATAGCAGCAAGGCCAGGCGGACTGGGGACAGCAAGGTGTCAGCATGCCCGGTAGTCCTGACGTATGGTCCTAGGGCTCAGGTTCTCAGAGAGAAAGAGAGAACGAGAGAATTAGAGAGAGCATACTTAAATTCACACAGGACACTGGATAAGACAGGAGAAGTACTCCAGGTATAACCAACTAACCCCAGCCCCCCGACACATAAACTACTGCAGCATAAATACTGGAGGCTGAGACAGGAGCGGTCCGGAGGAAACAATGGCCCCATCCGAAGAAACCCCCGGACAGGGCCAAACAGGAAGGATATAACCCCACCCACTCTGCCAAAGCACAGCCCCCGCACCACTAGAGGGATATCCTCAACCACCAACTTACAATCCTGAGACAAGGCCGAGTATAGCCCACAGAGGTCTCCACCACAGCACAAACCAAGGGGGGAATACTGTCAAAGAGTATGTTCTTTTATCTCAGCATGTCTAGAGATTCTCTCTTCTCCCTGTTTTTGTTCGCTTGGAAATGTTGATACTTATCAGAAGAAACTGTGTAACCTAGCATTTATAGCGGCTAAGAAATGCATTGCCATTAATTGGAAGGCTGGTTATCCTCCCACAATGGATGTCAGAAATGTCAAGTTATGTATCACTAGATTTTATTTATTACAAAATTAAAGGAATACTGTGCAACTTTTATAAGGTCTGGATTCCTTATATGGAATACTGTACAACAAAGGGAGTCTGTATTGAAAACATGCCCACGTGAGCAATGAGTATGTGTCTGGTTTTTCTCTAACATTGAGGGAAAGTGCGCACCTGAGCACACACAGAAGTAGGCCTACCTGACCTGCTGCGTGCAAAAGTAGGAAATCTTAACGCTACAGCATACAATGACATTCTAGATGATTCTGTGCTTCCAACTTTGTGGCAACAGTTTGGGGAAGGCCCTTTTCTGTTTCAACATGGCAATGCCCCTGTGCACAAAGCAAGGTCCATACAGAAAGGGTTTGATGAGATCAGTGTGGAAGAACTTGACTGGCCTGCACAGAGCCCTGACCTCAACCCCATCTAACACCTTTGGGATGAATTAGAACACCGACTGCGAGCCAGGCCTAATCGCCCAACATCAGTGCCCGACCTCACTAATGCTCTTCTGGCTGAATGGAAGCAAGTCCCCACAGCAATGTTCCAACATCTAGTGGAAAGCCTTCCCAGAAGAGTGGCGGCTAGCAGCAAAGCGGCGACCAACTCCATATTAATGCCCATGATATTGGAATGAGAGGTTTGACGAGAAGGTGTCCACATACTTTTGGTCATGTAGTGTATTTGTGATGGGATGTATAGACAATATGGACAGTATATGGATAGAATTTGTAGTATATCTGAAGAATAGTATATGTACAGCAATAGTTAAATAGGATAGGCCTTGATTAGAATACAGTATATACATATGAAGTGGGTAAAACAGTATGTAAACATTATTAAAGTGACCAGTGTTCCATGACTATGTACATAGGGCAGCAGCCTCTAACGTGCATGGTAGAATAACCGGGTGGTAGCCGGCTAGTGACTAAAGTTCAGGACAGGGTACTGGGCAGGCGCCGGCTAGTGGTGACTATTTAACAGTCTGATGGCCTTGAGATAGAGGCTGTTTTCAGTATCTCATGCACCTGTACTGACCTCGCCTTCTGGATGGTAGCGGGGTGAACATGCCGTGGCTCGGGTGGCTGAGGTCCTTGATGATCTTCTTGGCCTTCCTGTGACACCAGGTGCTGTAGATGTCCTGGAGGGCAGGCAGTGTTCCTCCAGGGATGCGTTGCCGTACCAGGCGGTGATACAGTCCGACAGGATGCTCTCCGTCGTGCATCTGTGAAGGTCTTAGGGGCCGAGACAAATTTCTTCAGCCTCCTGAAGTTGAAGAGGCGCTGTTGCGCCTTCTTCACCACACTGTATGTGTGGGTGGACCATTTCAGATTGTCGGTGATGTGTACACCAATGAACTTGAAGCGTTTCACCTCCACTGCGGCCCCGTCGATGTGGATGGGGGCATGCTCCCTCTTCTGTCTCCTGTAGTTCACGATGAGCTCTTTCGTTTTGTTGATGTTGAGGGAGAGGTTATTTTCTTGGCACACCTCCGCCAGGGCCCTCACCTCCTCCCTCTAGGCTTTCGTCATTGTTGGTAATCAGGCCTACCACTGTTGTGTCGTCTGCAAAGTTGATGATTGATGTGCGTGGCCACGCAGTCATGGGTGAACAGGGATTATAGGAGGGGGCTGAGCATGCACCCTTGTGGGGCCCCTGTGTTGAGGATCAGCGTAGTGGAGTTCTTGTTGCCTACCTTCACCACCTTTGTGGGGCCCGTCAGGAAGTCCAGGTCCCAGTTGCACAGGGCGGGGTTCAGACCCAGGGCCCTGATTTTAATGATGAGCTTGGAGGGTACTATGGTGTTGAAGGCTGTGTGACTTATTTCTTGGTCAACTCATATCATCATCTCAACGCATTAGTGATGCTAAAGAAATACAACATACAGTGGGGAAAAAAGTATTTAGTCAGCCACCAACTGTGCAAGTTCTCCCACTTAAAAAGATGAGAGAGGCCAGTAATTTTCATCATAGGTACACGTCAACTATGACAGACAAATTGAGAATTTTTTTCCCAGAAAATCACATTGTAGGATTTTTAATGAATTTATTTGCAAATTATGGTGGAAAATAAGTATTTGGTCACCTACAAACAAGCAAGATTTCTGGCTCTCACAGACCTGTAACTTATTATTTAAGAGGCTCCTCTGTCCTCCACTCGTTACCTGTATTAATGGCACCTGTTTGAACTTGTTATCAGTATAAAAGACACCTGTCCACAACCTCAAACAGTCACACTTCAAACTCCACTTTGGCCAAGACCAAAGAGCTGTCAAAGGACACCAGAAACTAAATTGTAGACCTGCACCAGGCTGGGAAGGCTGAATCTGCAATAGCTTGGTTTGAAGAAATCTACTGTGGGAGCAATTATTAGGAAATGGAAGACATACAAGACCACTGATAATCTCCCTCGATCTGGGGCTTCACACAAGATCTCACCCCGTGGGGTCAAAATGATCACAAGAACGATGAGCAAAGATCCCAGAACCACACGGGGGGACCTAGTGAATGACCTGCAGAGAGCTGGGACCAAAGTAACAAAGCCTACCATCAGTAACACACTACGCCGCCAGGGACTCAAATCCTGCAGTGCAAGACGTGTCCCCCTGCTTAAGCCAGTACATTTCCAGGCCCGTCTGAAGTTTGCTAGAGTGCATTTGGATGATCCAGAAGAGGATTGGGAGAATGTCATATGGTCAGATGAAACCAAAATAGAACTTTTTGGTAAAAACTCAACTCGTCGTGTTTGGAGGACAAAGAATGCTGAGTTGCATCCAAAGAACACCATACCTACTGTGAAGCATGGGGGTGGAAACATCATGCTTTGGGGCTGTTTTTCTGCAAAGGGACCAGGACGACTGATCCGTGTAAAGGAAAGAATGAATGGGGCCATGTATCGTGAGATTTTGAGTGAAAACCTCCTTCCATCAGCAAGGGCATTGATGATGAAACGTGGCTGGGTCTTTCAGCATGACAATGATCCCAAACACACCGCCTGGGCAACTAAGTGGCTTCATAATAAGCATTTCAAGGTCCTGGAGTGGCCTAGCCAGTCTCCAGATCTCAACCCCATAGAAAATCTTTGGAGGGAGTTGAAAGTCTGTGTTGCCCAGTGACAGCACCAAAACATCACTGCTCTAGAGGAGATCTGCATGGAGGAATGGGCCAAAATACCAGCAACAGTGTGTGAAAACCTTGTGAAGACTTACAGAAAACGTTTGACCTGTGTCATTGCCAACAAAGGGTATATAACAAAGTATTGAGAAACTTTTGTTATTGACCAAATACTTATTTTCCACCATAATTTGCAAATAAATTCATTAAAAATCCTACAATGTGATTTTCTGGAGAAAAAAAATCTCATTTTGTCTGTCATAGTTGATGTGTACCTATGATGAAAATTACAGGCCTCTCTCATCTTTTTAAGTGGGAGAACTTGCACAATTGGTGGCTGACTAAATACTTTTTTTCCCCCACTGTAATAGGCGTAATTAAAAGAACAGTGATGCCCAGAGCTGTGGCTGAGCGGTACCGGAGCGAAATTGGAGCTGGAGAGAAGGCCGATGATCCCCAAAAATGTAAATCCTCTCCACACTCCAGCCAAATTATGCACACTTCTCACCTTGCTCCACTCCAGCTCCACTCTGCTCACATCCTCTGATCCAGACCTAGTCTTAGACCAACCAAAGCCTAAGGTTTTGATCATGAACCAACACCAAGATGTAATTTTTCCGGAAGGAATTTCAGCTTTTTATAAAAAAAAATATATTTCACCTTTATTTAACCAGGTAAGCCAGTTGAGAACAAGTTCTCATTTATGACTGCGACCTGGCCAAGATAAAGCAAAGCAGTGCGATAAAAACAACAACACAGAGTTACATATCGGGTAAACAAAACATAAAGTCAAAAATACAACAGAAAATATATATACAGTGTGTGCGAATGTAGTAAATTATGGAGGTAAGGCAATAAATAGGCCATAGTGCAAAATAGATACAATTTCGTATTAACACTGGAATGATAGATGTGCAAAAGATGATGTGCAAATAGAGATACTGGGGTGCAAATTAGCAAAATATGGGGATGAGGTAGTTGGGTGGGCTAATTTCAGAATGGCTGTGTACAGGTGCAGTTATCGGTAAGCTTCTCTGACAACTGACGCTTAAAGTTAGTGAGGGAGGTAAGAGTCTCCAGCTTCAGAGATTTTTGCAGTTCGTTCCAGTCATTGGCAGCAGAGAACTGGAAGGAATGGCGGCCAAAGGAGGTGTTGGCTTTGGGGATGACCAGTGAGATATACATGCTGGAGCGCAGACTACGGGTGGGTGTTGCTATGGTGACCAGTGAGCTAAGATAAGACAGGGATTTTCCTATCAGTGATTTATAGATGACCTGGAGCCAGTGGGTTTGGCGACGAATATGTAGTGAGGTCCAGCCAACAAGAGCGTACAGGTCACAATGGTGGGTAGTATATGGGGCTTTGGTGACAAAACGGATGGCGCTGTGATAGACTACATCCAATTTGTTGAGTAGAGTGTTGGAGGCTATTTTGGTAAATGACATTGCCAAAGTCAAGGATCGGTAGGATAGTCAGTTTTACCAGGGCATGTTTGGCAGCATGAGTGAAGGAGGCTTTGTTGCGAAATAGGCCGGCGATTCTAGATCTAACTTTTGATTGGAGATGCTTAATGTGTGTCTGGAAGGAGAGTTTACAGTCTAACCAGACACCTAGGTTTTTGTAGTTGTCCACATACTCTAGGTCAGACCCGCCGAGAGTAGTGATTCTAGCCGGGTGGGCGGGTGCAAGCAGCGTTCGGTTGAAGAGCATGCATTTAGTTTTACTAGTGTTTAAGAGCAGTTGGAGGCTACGGAAGGAGTGTTGTATGGCGTTGAAGCTTGTTTGGAGGTTTGTTAACACAGTGTCCAATAAAGGGCCAGATGTATACAAAATGGTGTCGTCCTCATAGAGGTGGATCCGAGCGTCACCAGCAGCAAGAGTGACATCATTGATATACACAGAGAATAGAGTCGGCCCGAGAATTGAACCCTGTGGCACCCCCATAGAGACTGCCAGAGGTCCAGACAACAGGCCCTCCGATTTGACACATTGAACTCTATCTGAGAAGTAGTTAGTTAACCAGGCGAGGCAGTCATTTGAGAAACCAAGGCTATTTAGTCTGCCAATAAGAATGCGGTGGCTGACAGAGTCGAAAGCCTTGGCCAGGTCGATGAAGACGGCTACGCAGTACTGTCTTTTATCGATCGCGGTTATAATATCGTTTAGGACCTTGAGCGTGGCTGAGGTGCACCCATGACCAGCTCAGAAACCGGATTGCATCGCGGAGAAGGTTTGGTGGGATTCGACATGGTCGGTGATCTGTTTGTTAACTTGGCTTTTAAATACTTTCCAAAGGCAGGGCAGGATGGATATAGGTCTGTAACAGTTTGGATCTAGAGTGTCACCCCCTTTGAAGAGGGGGATGACCGCGGCAGCTTTCCAATCTCTGGGGATCTCAGACGTTACGAAAGAGAGGTTGAACAGGCTAGTAATAGGGGTTGCGACAATTTCGGCGGCTAATTTTAGAAAGAAAGGGTCCAGATTGTCTAGCCCAGCTGATTTTTAGGGGTCCATATTTTTCAGCTCTTTCAGAACATCAGCTGTCTGAATTTGTGTGAAGGAGAAGCGGGGGGGCATGGGCAAGTTGCAGCGGAGGGTTTAGAGCTGGTGGCCGGGGTAGTGGTAGCCAGGTGGAAAGCATGGCCAGCCGTATCAAAATGCTTGTTGATATTCTCGATTATTGTAGATTTATCGGTGGTGACAGTGTTTCCTAGCCTCAGTGCAGTGGGCAGTTGGGAGAAGGTGCTCTTATTCTCCATGGACTTTACAGTGTCCCAAAACATTTTGGAGTTAGTGCTACAGGATGCAAATTTCTGTTTGAAAAAGCTAGCCTTTGCTTTCCTAACTGATTGTGTATATTGGTTCCTGACTTCCCTGAAAAGTTGCATATCGCGGGGGCTGTTCGATGCTAATGCAGTACGCCACAGGATGTTTTTGTGCTGGTCAAGGGCAGTCAAGTCTGAGGAGAACCAGGGGCTATATCTGTTCTTAGTTCTGAATTTTTTGAATGGGGCATGCTTATTTAAGATTGAGAGGAAAGCACTTTTAAAGAATAACCAGGCATCCTCTACTGACGGAATGAGGTCAATATCCATCCAGGATACCCGGGCCAGGTCAATTAGAAAGGCCTGCTCGCTAAAGATTTTTAGGGAGCGTTTGACAGTTTGACCGCGGACCCATTACGGATGCAGGCAATAAGGCAGTGATCGCTGAGATCCTGGTTGAAGACAGCGGAGGTGTATTTAGAGGGTACATTTGTCAGGATGATATCTATGAGGGTGCCCATGTTTACAGATTTAGGGTTGTACCTGATAGGTTCGTTGATAATTTGTGTGAGATTGAGGGCATCTAGTTTAGATTGTAGGTTGGCCGGGGTGTTAAACATATCCCAGTTTAGGTCACCAAGCAGTACGAACTCTGAGGATAGATGGGGGGCAATCAGTTCACACATGGTGTCCAGGGCACAGCTCGGGGCTGAGGGGGGTTATGTAGCAAGCGGCAACAGTGAGAGACTTATTTCTGGAAAGGTGGATTTTTAGAAGTGGAAGCCCAAACTGTTTGGGCACAGACCTGGATAGTATGATAGAGCTCTGCAGGCTATCTCTACAGTAGATTGCAACCCCACCCCCTTTGGTAGTTCTATCAAGACGGAACATTTTGTAGTTGGGGATGGAAATGTCTGAATTGTTGGTGGCCTTCCTAAGCCAGGATTCAGACACTGCTAGAACATCAGGGTTGGCAGAGTGTGCTAACGCAGTGAATAACTCAAGCTTAAGGAGGAGGCTTCGGATGTTAACGTGCAAGAAACCAAGGCTTTTACGGTTACAGAAGTCAACAAATGATGACGCCTGGGGAGTAGGAGTGATACTGGGGGCTACAGGGCCTGGGTTAACCTCTACATCACCAGAGGAACAGATGAGGAGTAGAATAAGGATACGGCTAAAGGCTTTAAGAACTGGTCTTCTAGTGCGTTGGGTACAGAGAAAAAAAGGGGCAGATTTCCGGGCGTTGTAGAATAGATTCAGGGCATTATGTACAGACAAGGATATGGAAGGATGGTAAACCTAAGCGTTGGGTAACGATGAAAGAGTTAGCATCACAGGAGGCACCGATTGAGTCGGTCTACGCGTGTATGGGGGGTGGGACAAAGGAGCTATCTAAGGCAGGTTGATCTGGGCTAGGGGATCTACAGTGAAATAGTACAATAAGAAATAACCGAAACAGCAATAAGCAAGGCATATTGACATGGGAGAGAGGCATAAAGCAATCACAGGTATTATTCAAGAGAGCTAAGACAACAGCTGGTAATGGCGACAAAGTTTGGGCTGAGGCTAAACAGAAACAGTTGTGGCAAGCTGGATAAGATACAGATAAAGATATAAAGAAAACATATAAACACATGACAGATACAAATATTTACAAGGTACAGTATATACAAGATAAATGTAAGTCGCACCAATCCATTTTCATTTCAAATCTGTATGATGCTGGTACAAAACTGTTAGTAGCTCTCTTGGTTTTAAGAGGTAAAGACCTGAGTCTGAGCCCTGATGGCAGTACTGCATATTGGCTGTTTAGTGAATGTGTAAGATCCAAAATGATTTCTTTACCCCTCTTACGTGTGCGGTCTTTGTAAATGTCTCGGAGAGCTTTTTGCTTTCTCCTTAAAATCTTACCACTTACCTGCACAACTCTCTCTAGGCTGGGTATTCTGACTTGCCCATGTGAGGGCGCCAAACCACGCAACTACACTAAATGTTAAGACAGGCTCAATAAAAGATCTGTAAATGGACTGTAAAACAGACTGATTGACATTCAGCCTTCTAACTTTACCAAAAGTATGTGGACACCTGCTCGTCGAACATCTCATTGCAAAATCATGGGCATTAATATGGAGTTGGTCCCCCCTTTGCTGCTATAATAGCCTCCAACTCTTCTGAGAAGGCGTTCCACTAGATGTTGGAACATTGCTGTGGGGACTTGTTGGGCGATTAGGCCTGGCTCGCAGTCGGCGTTCCTCTAGGCTCAGATTAAAGATATGACAGATAGGAGTGGCTATAGAGTCAGCTACCATCCTCAGTAGCTTTCCATCTAAGTTGTCAATGCCAGGAGGTTTGTCATAATTGATCGATAACAATAATTCTTCCACCTCTCAACTTTACAAAATCCTATGAAGCTTTTGTTTCATTATTTGTTTTTTATGCATGAATACGATGGCTCACTGTTGATTGTTGGCATTTCCTGCCTAAGTTTGCCCACTTTGCCAATGAAGTAATCATTCAAATAATTACTGATGAATACGCCATCTGATTCGATGAAAGATGGAGTTGAATTTGTCTTTCTAGCCATAATTTCATTTAAAGTACTCCAAAGTGTTTTCCGTCATTCTTTATATCATTGATCTTGGCTTCATAATACAGTTTGTTCTTCTTTTTGTTGAGTTTAGTCACATAATTTCTCAATTTGCAGAAAGTCAACCAGTCAGATGTGCAGCCAGACTTATTAGCCACTCCATATGCCCCATCTCTTTCAACCATACCGTTTTTCAATTCCTCATCAATCCCTGGAGCCTTAACAGTTCTAACAGTCAGTTTCCTAACAGGTGCATGTTTATCAATAATTGGAAGAAGCAATTTCATAAATTCATCAAGTGCAGTATCTGGATGCTCCTTATTAATCACATCAGACCAACAAATATTTTCTACATCATCCACATATGAGTCACAGCAAAATATTTTGTATGATCTCTTTACACTATTGTAGGCCCAGCTGTTGGAACTTTGGCTTTCCTGGATATAGCCACTATATTGTGATCACTGCATCCAATGGGTACGGATACAGCTTTAGAACAATGTGATCGATACATGTGGATGATCTTGTTCCTGTAGTGTTTGTAAACACCCTGGTAGGTTGAGTAATACCCTGAACCAGATTACAGGCACTGGTTACAGTAAGAAGCTTCCTCTTGAGCGGACAGCTTGTCATGACTTCCTCTCCTTGTTCGGGCAGGCTTCGTCGTTCACTGTCACCGGCCTTCTAGCCACTGCTGCTCCTCATCTTATCATTCCATTTGTTTTGTCTTGTTTATTACACACACCTTGTTCATTCCCCTCATCAGTACCTGTGTAAGTGTTCCCTCTGCCCCCTTGTCTTTGTGTGTGATTGTTTATTGTGGAGAATAGCTAAGCTCGGTGGAGCTCTGTGTATTTTGTATCGCCGGGATATTTCCCCGTGTGCCTTGTATTTGCCTGTTTTGCGCACTAGAGTGTTTGACGCATTTCTGTGTAACTCTGTATTTGCAGAATTTAGCCTGTTATTCTGTGATTTACCCTCCTGCGCCTGACTCCTTCAACATCACCTCCTTACACAGCTTGATGAAAACCAGTCAATATTCAGGTCCCCAAGAAAGTAGACCTCTCTGTTTACATCACATACACAATCAAGCATTTCACACATATTATTTAAATACTGACTGTTCACACTTGGTGGCCTATAGCAACACCCCAAAAGAAAAGGCAAGTGAACCTGCAACCACAACACTTCAATAACACTTGACATAAGATATTCTCTAAGCATTACAGGGATATGGCTCTGAATATATACAGCAACACCTCCCCCTCAGCATTTCTGTCTCTTCTATAGATGTTATATTCTTGTATTGCTACTGCTGTATCATCAAATGAATTATCTAAGTGAGTCTCAGAAATTGCTAATATATGAATGTTATCTGATGTGAGCAAGTTATTGATTTCATGAACCTTATTTCTAAGGCTACATATATTAATATGGGCTATTTTCAGCCCTTTCCTGGGTAGCTTTTCAGAGATAGACATAATACTGGAAAGAGCAAACAAAGCAAGAGAAAAAAATATACATTCAGCAGTCCATTAATCAATTGGTGTGTGTGTGTGCTGCAGGGTTGAAGCTGCGAACCCATAGGCTTGGCTTTCTGGGAGGGAGGGTGGACAATGAGCCTGTCATAGCAGATGTAAGCAATTTCCCCACGCGCTCTGGCAGCTTTCATGGCTGGGATAAATTATTTCCTCTTCTGGCGCACAGCTTCAGGATAGTCCTCGTTGAGAAAGATATACGTTCCTCTCAAGGTCTTGGCTCTTTCCAGAACAGCTACCTTGTCCTTGAACCTCAGGAACTTGACCATTATCGGCCTGGGCCTGTCACCTGGGCCAGTGGTGGGTTTTCCAGTCCTGTGGGCGCGCTCCACCTCAATCTTTCCCTCACTTTGTCCTCAGTCTCATGTGGAGATTCTGCAATTCGTTGTTACGCCTTGATTGTCCCTCGAGATAGTCTGATTTATCCGTCATTGTTATCATGGATTCACAGACAGAATTGATGTCCTCTCTCAATGACTTACAGATTGCTGTAATCTTGCCGTTCGCCTGTTTCAACTCATCGAGCTGACCCTGGGAGAACTGCAAACTGTTCTTCAGGTCCTGGACCTCTCTGGTCAGGTCGTCTATTCTTTTATTAGTTGAATCCACCAGTATTTGGACAAAGCACTTGAAGCTATTTTCTTGTTGTTGTAACAACTGGTTGTATTACTCTTTTTGTTCGTTTAAAAGATCCTTCACGTGTGATAGAGACACCACTGTCCTCGATAATGGTACTCCCGCCGGCTTTGGTCTTTGTCATGGTAGCTAGCAACGTAGGATATGCTGTTACTCCTCGCAGTTGCAGACAGGGCAGGTCACAGGAACTACACTCCAATTCTCCTTGATTCTACCACCATTAGATTCAGAATCCACTTTGTCGTCCACTTCCGCCATTTTTCCCGCGTTCCACCTCCACCAAAGTATGTTCCAGAATGATAACACCTCACCTGATTGGTCGGAAGAAAAAGCCCGTATTCCAGAGCTCTCGTGTTTTTCTCTACTGGTTGCTTGCAGAGCAGCTTTTACAAACACAGATTATTCTGTTTTTTACAACTACAAAACTTTTGGCACAGGTTAGTCGCTAAAATTAGTGCCAAAACAGATTCGACACAGGCAAATGTAGTTTTGATTCATAGAAGAAGATTCACCAGTCGCAAAATCTTATTGGATTTCTTCACATATCAAGTTACATGTTGGCAAGTGTTGAATTTATTCACACACCACATTACCTGCTTGATAATGTTGTTGCATTTATTCTCAAAAGAAGTTACATGTTTGCAAATATTTTTTGCAACTACAAAACTGATTATACAGGCGCAACTCATATTTTACATGTGCAAATCATACTTTACATGCTTGTACACTTATGAAATAAATGTACCTTCATACAGGGGGCTCTCCTCCTTCAACTGGAAAAGTTTATTGTAGCTTGTTAAGGGATTCATCGGTGCTTGTGAATTCCATCCTTTGCGTTCCCTTCCATACCCACAGCACTGCCGGGAAGCAGAGTTGAGTTTCGATACAATTTTCCTCCAGTGACTGTCTGATCAGAATTTATTTCCTTGTGTTTTTTCCTCAGTCTATGGATGAATCGAATAGACTGGCCATGGATTTTGATCTCCTTTCCCCCCTGTGCCTTCATAATGTTGACTTGGTCTGATAGTTCCACAACTTGAAGATTACCATGCAAGGGCATTTAGCATTCTTCTGATTCACGCCGATCCTATGGCATCGTTCAAGATATTTTGGTGATATATCCACGTCAAGTTCCTCTGATATCAGTTTGATCACGTAGCTGGAAAGGTCTCCTTTTTCCTCATCTTCCAGTAAGGACAATATTATCATGTCGTTTCGTCTCATTCTGTTTTCTGTCTGGTCCAATTCATCTTCTAAAGTTTGCAACTTTGTTTCCAGAAAGCAAATGTTTTTGTCTTGTTTGTTCATGCACACGCCTTGTATATGCATGTTTGACATGACAGACTCTACTTTCTTTTCGAACAAATCTACAGATGGTAGCAGTTAGTTTGTTTTGGTGTGCATTGAGAGCAATTTAGCTATATTTTCCTGGATATCCTTTAGCTGTTCATTACACTCGTTTGCATCTTCAAGTTGTCATGGTAATTAGGCTTTTCCAAGCTCTGATTCTGCTGATGATCATTAGTAGCCTACCAAACTTGCTAACTGCCTGGTACTCAGCACTCTATTGTCCCTCTAATCACTCTGACATCAATGCAAATGTTATGGAAAATCTAATCAAACACTTCATGAGAGCCCATGAGCTAATGTTGTACAACATTTTTATAGGCTATGCAATTGCGCGAGAAAACAGAGTGATGGCCTCTATTAAAAAGAGGAGGATTTCAGCTTTCTATAGGCTAGGCCTACTATATTTATTTCTCAACTTTCCTAATATTAAGCACATTGCTTATCTTTACAACAGGAGTATAGCCTACCTGGCTGGCATAAAAATGAACCACGGGAAAAGCGTCCTCCATTTGCTATTTAAGTGTAGAGATGACATGTATTTTTTCCTGCTGCCCCTGTTTTGAGACAGGTGCATGATAATGGTCCATTATGAATCAAAACAAATTTCACACATATATTATTTAGTATATGTAAAGACAAGATTAAATCAAGAATAGTCTGATGGGTGACAATATTAGCCTATCACTTGTGAATTATATATTGTCACTTGTGAATGATGCACAGCATAATGCAAATAACAAAGCCTTTTTTTTGCGACGTTTTCAAATCATAGTCGCACACCTCATTTAGCCTATGGTGTTGTGATGAGTACTGAGGATACGAAGAGGCAGGACGCAGGGCCTCACTGCGGTGGCGGTCGGCTTGGTCCTTCTGCCGACGAATGGCCCTCTGGAGATGGACATGGGCGGCGTCTCAGACCTGTCCGGCCCTGCGGAACCACTCATCGACAGCGGGCGCATCGGTCTGGCTGGGTGTCCAAGGGGCCAGGGCCCGCTGGTACCCTAGGATGCACTGGAAGGGAGTGAGCCCCGTGGAGGAGTGAACAAGGGAGTTCTGGGCATATACTGCCCAGGGAAGAAACCTCGCCCACTCACCCTGCCGGTCCTGACAGTGGCAACAAAGAAACCTCACCAGCTCCTGGTTCATGCACTCCACCTGCCCATTCGACTGAGGCCTATACCTGGAAGTGAGGCTGGCCATGGCCCCAATCTTCTCCAGGAAAGCCTTCCACACTCAGGAGGTGAATTGGGGTCCCCGGTCTGAGACGATGTCCTCCGGAAGTCCATAATGCCGGAAGACCTGTTGGAACAGGACCTCAGCGACCTGGAGAGAAGAAGGAAGACCAGTTAGTGGCAAAAAGCGGCATGATTTGGAGAACCGATCTACGACCACTAAGACTGTGGTGAAGCCGTCAGAACGTGGGAGGTTGGGGACAAAGTCTATGGACAGGTGTGACCAAGGTTGCTGAGGCACTGGGAGAGGAATTAGTTTGCCTGCCGGGGCGTTCCGAGGTGTTTTCCTTTGGGCACATACGGAACAGGAGTTGATATAGCGGGAGACATCAGTAGCCAAGGTGGGCCACCAGTATTTTTGTGAGGGTGCGTGTAATACCAGAGTGCCCTGCCGTAAGGGTGGTGTGCGTCCAGATCAGCAGGCGGTCACAGACCCTGGTGGGTACATACACGTGCCCCGGAGGGGCGTTGGCAGGCGCTGGGTCCTCCTGAGCCGCCAGGCAGATGTCTTTGTCCACATCCCAAACGACAGGTGCCACGATGAAAGACGGAGGCAGGATCTCACAGATCTTTCCTTTCTCCGGTTTGGTGCATCCTGGAGAGTGCGTCGGCTTTCAGATTCTGGGATCCTGGGTGGTAGGACAGAATAAACTGAAAGCGAGTAAGAAATTGGGCCCACCTGGCTTGACAAGAGTTAATCCGTTTCGCTGCCCGTATGTGCTCCAAATTCTGGTGGTCAGTGAGAATCCGGAATGGATGGACTGCGCCTTCCAGCTGGTGTCTCCATTCCTCCAGAGCGAGGACCACCGCCAACAGCTCCCTGTCTCCAACTCTATAGTTCCTCTCTGCAGGGGTAAGCTTTTTCGAGAAAAAGGCACAGGGATACATTTTCTCTGGCTTACCTTGCCGCTGGGAGAGGACCCCAACCACGCCCTCCTCAGATGCGTCCACCTCCAGGATGAAAGGACGAGCTGGTTCTGGGTGTTTTAGGAGGGGTGCTGGGGTGAACCTCTCCTTCAGCCTCTTGAAGGCAGCGTCAGCCTCCGGGTTCCATGGCAGTTTCTGAGGCCCACCCTTAAGGAGAGAGGTGAACAGGGTGGCTATGGAGCTGAAGGACCTGATGAAATACCAGAATACATTTGCGAAGCCCAGGAAGCTCTGTAGGCCCTTGATGGTGGTGGGGACTGGCCATGACCTGACGGCATCCGTCTTCGCTCTTTCCATGAACACCCCCTGAGGACTGATCCTGTATCCCAGGAAGGAGATGGCCTGTTGGTGGAATTCACATTTCTCCCCCTTCACCAACAGGGTGTGTTCCCAGAGGCAAAGTAGGACTGCTCGGACGTCCCTGACGTGCTCCTCGGACGTAGCCGAGTAGATCAGGATATCGTTGATGTACACCACCACCTGTCTACTAAGCATGTCTCGGAACACGTCATTGACGAAGGACTGGAACACGGAAGGTGCGTTGGAGAGGCCGTAGGGCATGACGCAGTATTCATAGTGGCCTGAGGTAGTGCTGAATGCCGTCTTCCACTCGTCTCCTTCCCGGATTCGGATCAGGCTGTAGGCACTCCTCAGGTCCAACTTGGTAAAATACCGGGCCCCTTGCAGCTGCTCGATGGCCGACGGAACCAAAGGGAGGGGGTATCGGTACTTGGTGGTGACTGCGTTCTGCCCCCGGTAGTCAATGCACAGCCTCCTCCTCTTTTTTGGCCACGAAGAAGAAGCTGGCAGAGGCAGGAGAGGTAGAGCGTCTGATGAACCCCTGTTTCAGGGTCTCTGCCACATCCTTCTCCATGGCCTCAGACTCCGCTATGGAGAGGGAGTAAATGCGACTGTAGCAGGTCAATGGCGCAGTCCCAGGGCCTGTCAGGAGGGAGACACTTAGCCTTGGAGGCAGAGAAGACATCGGAGAGATCTGCGTACTCACGTGGAATGTTGGGCTGGAGGGCGGACTCCGGACTCTCCACTGACGTGGAACAACAAACCACCGGCAGGCAGGTCCTCCGGCATGAGGGGGACCAGGCTGTGATCCTCTTGGTGATCCAATTGATGGTGGGGTTGTGTAGTTTGAGCCAGGGCAATCCTAAGACGATCCGGTGAAGGGGTGATGTGGCGATGTGGAAGGACAGCTCCTCGTGGTGCTCCGGTAGTGTTGGAATAATGATGGTGATGGGAGGAGTGATGTGTGTAATGGTGCCTGATCCAAGTGGTTTATTGTCCAGTGAGGTGACGTGTAGCGGAGAAGGCAGTGGCACGGTGGGCAACCCCCATTCAGAGACCAGCTCCCTATCGATAAGGTTCCCAGCTGATCCGGAATCTATCATTGCCGTGGAAAGCGAAAAGAAGGAAGAACCATTCACCGTTAGGGGAACAAAAAACAATGGTTTGGTGACAGGTGATGACGGAACACTCATGGAGTGGCGACGGGAGTCATACTGCCTAGATAGGGAGCCGCAAGGATATCTGTGGTCCTTGGTGGTGTAGAGGTTGCTGCCCACCTCCATGGGTGAGGACTCGGAGGCAGGGTGGCTTCCATAGCTCAGTTGGGGTGAGCGTCGAGGATCCGGGTGGTGTTAAGAACGCCGTCGGTCTCTCAACATGTCGTCAAGATGAATGGACATGGCGATGAGGGTATCAAGGTCCATCTTGTCGTCACGACATGCGAGTTCCATGGTGATGTCCTCCCGTAAGCCTCTCCTTAAGGCCGTGCGCAGAGCACGCTCATTCCATCCGGAAGACGCCGCCACCATGCGAAAGCTCATGGCGTACTCGAACATGGCCTCCTCTCCCTGTTGTAGCCGGAGGAGACGCTCACCCCCGTCCTTTCCCTCCGTGGGATGATCGAACACCGTTCTGATCCGAGCGAGGAAGGTGGAGTAGGGAAGTGCCGCGGCCTCACCTCCTTCCCAGACTGCCGTGGCCCAATCCAGCGCCTTGCCCTTCAGTAGTGAAATCACCAGCGCTATCCTGGCTTGGTCCGATGGAAATGCCCCACGCTGACACAACAGATACAGTGGAACCTGTAGCAGGAAGCCTCTATATTTAGTTGTTTTCCTGTCATAGTGCTCCGGCAGGGCGAGGGGTCCCTCAGACATTGGTGATAACACGGGAGGAGGTTGACTGGTTGCAATCGCCGCTCCCTGAGGTGGAACTGGTGCGATGGTCAGTTTATGCAGCGTTTGGAGCACTTCCTGCATGGCGGCGTTCAGCTAGGCAATCTGCTGCTGGTGCTGGTCGAGGCACTGGGAAACTCCAGGAGGATTACCTGCTGCATCCATCTTCGTGATAGATGTGTGATTCTGTGACGAGTACTGAGGATACAAAGAGGCAGGACGCAGACGCAGGAATCAACAATGTAAAGGTTTACTTAACAATGAGCAAGAGAACAACAAAGAGCGAGTACACGACATGACACTAATAATCACACACAACACAGCACTGAACAGTCCAGGGATATATAGGGGTGGTGATGAGATGATGAGGTGCAGGTGCGTTGGAGGTGATTAGGGTGCGTTGGGTTTCCATTCAGGTGTTGCCGATGTGGTGCGCTCAGACCGGTGGCTCAGTAGACCGGCGAATCAGAGCGCCAGAGGGGAGCAACGGGAGGAGACGTGACAGGTGTAGAGCCTAACTGGCATACATAAGCAGCGCATGAGTTTCAAGTTTGGGGAAGATAATTTTCACCATAAAAATGCACCTTTATAAAAAAAGCATTACATTTATATAATCACATTTGCGGTCACTTTTGATAATGGTGTCTTCCCGCTAAAGGAACATTCGTGCTTATAGCCTACTGTCATGTGCGCATTGCTGCGCTTATAATGTGAAGAAATAGCCTAATAGTTTAGAGGGAAAAGGGGATAGCTTGCAAGCCGAAGAACACCATCCCAACTGTGGAGCACGGGGGTGGCAGCATCATGCTGTGGGAGTGCTTTGCTGCAGGAGGGAATGGTGCACTTCACAAAATAGATGGCATCGTGAGGAGGGAAAATGATGTGGATATATTGAAGCAACATCTCAAGACATCAATCAAGAAGTTAAAGCTTGGTCGCAAATGGGTATTCCAAATGGACAATGACAACAATCATACTTCCAAAGTTGTGGCAAAATGGCTTAAGGACAACAAAGTCAAGGTATTGGAGTGGCCATCACAAACCCCTGACCTCAATCCTATAGAACATTTGTGGGCAGAACTGAAAAAGCATGTGCGATCAAGGAGGCCTACAAACCTGACTCAGTTACACCAGCTCTGTCAGGAGGAATGGGCCAAAATTCACCCAACTTATTGTGGGAAGTTTGTGGAAGGCTACCCAAAACGTTTGACCCAAGTTAAACAATGTAAAGGCAATGCTACCAAATACTAATTGAGTGTATGTCAACTTCTGACCCACTGGGAATGTGATGAAATAAATAAAAGCTGAAATAAATCATTCTATTATTCTGACATTTCACATTCTTAAAATAAAGTGGTAATCCTAACTGACCTAAAACAGGGAATATTTACTAGGATTAAATGTCAGGAATTGTGAAAAACTGAGTTTAAATGTATTTGGCTAAGGTGTATGTAAACTTCCGACTTCGACTACTGTATGTGTGGAAGCCAGGAGATGCTAAATGTGTTTATGCTAATTACGTCAATTACCATGAGACCGACAGTTATTTGCTTGACAATCACTGGCTGATGAAATTTCGTGACCCTCACAGCCCTAGCCATGGCTTGTTGGATTCCTGTCACTTCGCTGCTTTAACAACTGATTGGTTCGCTGTTGTACATAACTGACCACTCACTCTCCCAGTTGCTTGGGGATGTATTGATCTATCGATTTTAGAGGCTTAATTTTGACTTTGTTTCTGGCTTCTACTATAGTTCCTTTTCACCTAAATATGTTCAACTCATAGCTAGTTTATCCAGTGACTACTGCATTTAGAAGGATAGCTACTGACTGAAATGTAGCTAGCTAGCTCACTGGCCAGGCAGTAGCCACTACTAACCAAATAATAATTTCCTATTCTCTGATACATTTGGGTCAACTTGCTCATATCAAGTAACAGAATGTTTGTGGAAAGGTAAAAGTGCATCTGTGTGATGTTACACACCCAAGAAGGCTCAACCAATTACCCAACGTAACTCATGAATATTAATGACTTTGCCTCTGGCTATCCTACGAAATGAAATTTCTCGCCTGGTAGGCTACACAACAACACAGTTGGAAAACAAGGACAGTTTCACGAAATGTACACAAAAAACGTTGAAAAGATTTGACTGCTAATTAACATTTTGATATCTGTTTCGTTAATGACAGTAAAAGTGTGTGTGTGTGTGTGTGTGTGTGTGTGTGTGTGTGTGTGTGTGCGTGCGTGCGTGCGAGAGAATCACAATGACTTTAGAAAACATTGTCATGTCAACTTTGTCATGCTGGCTGTGTGTGTGTGTGTGTGTGTGTGTGTGTGTGTGTGTGTGTGTGTGTGTGTGTGTGTGTGTGTGTGAGAGAGAGAGAGACATTGTAAGCTAGCCTGATTCTTGAAACGTGTAGTCGCCAATATGGATGTGAAGTTTTTCTTGATTCATCAGGGATCCTTGTATTTTTGTGTATTTTATATTCAGTGGCGATTTTAGCATGTCAATCTTGGTGGGGCAAACAACCTTTTTTTTTTTAGATGCATGCCAGCGAAGCAACTACACAACTCTAAACAATACATTAAATGCACTATAATGGTGACAATCGGTGCCCACAAACTTTTAGGGACTACATAAAGCTCTCCGGAGAGTGGAGCTTATGGCTGACTTGCTATGGTTTCTACTGTCTCCTTGTGTAACTGGATAAGAACAGCATTCTCCTTCAATAATAATGAGTGTCGACACAAGTTTTGACTTTTGACTTTTAAACCATGACAAACATTATTACATTTATGTTCAGTAAATTCACAATGTTTGATCATATATAATTAACACTTAGCTATAAGTATAAGCAAGTGCAAGCAAACGAGCTGCGATGAGGTAGGCCTATTTGTTCGAAATGGACAGCGACAGAAATTCAGATAGATGTTAGTTCAGATAAATTCAGCAAGATGTTGAGGCCTTAACTTTACTCTTCTTTAAGTCACCACAGAGAGAGAGAGAGAGAGAGAGAGAGAGAGAGAGAGAGAGAGAGAGAGAGAGAGAGAGACAGAGAGAGAGAGAGACCCAGACTCCGCAGTTAGCCTACCATTTAAAGTATTTTATTAAGCCTATGTGGTCTAACAAGGAAGGACAGTACAATCACGAGGATCCACTTTCATAGACAATATACAGACGCACTGACAGCGCATTGTGCAAACAAAACAACCCTCGCAATATGAACTATATTACGGGTATATTATGGGTCTATTACTGAACTTTTTGTTGAACAAAACTATTTGAATGGGAAGAGATTGTCACTGGCAAACATGGTTACGAGGAGGATACACTATAATATTATGTTGTTGGGTCTGTAACTTACCACCCTCCTCGTAACACACCAGAGCTAATTATAACACACAAAGTAAGAAAAACAATGAAATGCATCATTCTAACATTGCCTAAAATTATTAATAAGTTACTAATGAGCTATATAAGCAATATAACAATGCAGATGTACAAACTATGGCATATATGATGATAAGCGGTTAAGAGAAAAGCCGTAATTTCGATTAACATAGCCTATATGCCGCCTATTTGTTCAGCACTTTTGAAATGGACAGCGGCATAATTCAGAACATGGGCCGTTCTTACAGTATTCTCCCTGTACACCAAGTCCGAAAAGTAGGCTAAATTAACAGGGGCACATAAGCAGACAATGAAAGCTGTTACAGTGGGGGCAGGTAAGCAGACAATGAAAGCTGTTACAATATTCGAAGATGAGATTTCTCTAAAACAGGCAATAGGCTACATGTGCACCACCAAGTCAGAACAGTAGGCTAAGTTCTAAGGGGGAAAGGGACCACATTCTTAGGGTGAGACACATGGGCTACTAACAGTTTACTACACAACAAACACTTAGTATTACTTTCTTAGCTACAGTATACATATCTCCCTGGCATATTACATCACTTATGCAGCAGAATACTATACATATTTATGGACTGACCATTGTTGTGCTGTGCTGACTTGAACAGGAAGTTGGCCCGGCGGTCCTTCTTCTGGGCAAACTTCTAAATTACTTTGTCATCAAAGTCTGGAATTCTCTGGATGAAGTCATGCTGGATTGACAGCAGGGCCAATGCATTTAACCTTTTCTGGCCCGTGGAGTTGCGTGTAAAAGTTTCTCTCTGACTCTGCGGTTGTCATCGGAGTGGTGATGATGAGTTTGAGAAGAGAGACCGTCTCAGACAAGTCCTCCTGCAGGTTGTTCTCGTAGAGTGATTTCAATAAAGAAAGTGCTGATTGCAACTCAGGATGCCGGTAGAGAGTGGACAGCTCAATTTTCAACTTCTCCTGGTTGCCCACAGGCCATAGCTTGGTTGCACACTGGAGTTCTGCGGTCAGAAGGAATGTATATACTGGGGGGATGTCCACCAACTTTGCTGCAATTAAGTGGTCACTTTCAGAAAATCTTTCTTGCACATGAGCAGCGATTGTGTCGCATGCCTCTTTCATCACGGGTGCAGTGTTAAGTTCTTTCTGCCTTGGTTCAGTGGCATCAACATGTCCTTTGGCCAGTGCATTAGTTTGCATCGCGAATGTTTTGAATGTTCAGCTTGAAGTTTGATATAACGTCTTTTGATACAGTATTGGTTCATGTTGTTGATCTCATATAGAGAGGACAAGGACACGCCATGTGTTATTGATGTCACTGGTGAGTGACAGAAGGTCAGCGTGCCAAGATAGATTGGGGGCCACTGGTGCTAATCTTAGAAGGAGTACATGATGGAATGGCCTGGCTAGGGTGCCACACAATACCATGTAGGGGGATCCTATTGTAGGAGATGAGTGACACTCAATAATGGTTGGCAACTGTGGGATGGAAGTAGCTCGGGAAACATTATATAAACTGAGAGATTCTTCTATGTAATTCATTCGGATGACAAGAGGCTACGCCCGTACCGCTTGTCATATGAATCCAGTACTGTAACCATTAAATAACCATGAAAAAACTCTCCATCTAAGTGGTCGACTACTCTCTTACATCCTGAAGTACGAGATACCAGAGAAACTTGTCATAACAAAGTTGTTGATTGCTCCGGCGATTCCTGCTGCATCAATGGTTTGTTTCTGCATTATGTTGTACAAAACATCCACCGCTGGCATGACCAAGGAAAAGAACTTGAGCAGTTGCAGAATTGTGGGATCCTTGAGTTTCATGAACAGGCCATAAGCCTCGATGATGGTGATCTCATCCCATCCAGGCTGCGTGCGGATGTCCTCCATGCACTGGGCCAGTGCCTCACGGTCCTCGCACACAGCATTGCCGGTTCTGCTTTTGAAGTTCCATCATGTACCCGGTGGCCTGGGGACCTGTCTTTTCATTGATTATTTTGGGTGAGCCCGTAAAAAAGGTGGAAAGGGAGGATAGGTCTGCAAAAAACACTTTAAACTTTCAAACACTTTCCTCCTGCACAAAGTTGTTGAAGTGTTAGATTCAGTTGGTGTGCGTAACAGTGCACAAATTGCACGTTTGGGTAAGTCTCCTTCAGTAGCGTTTGGACACCACATACATTACCACTCATCACCACTGCCCCGTCGTAGGTTTGTGCAACCAGCTTCTCCTTGACATTCAGTGGCGCTAGGACTTGTTTGATAGTGTTGGAGAGGCCAACACCAGTTTTGTCCTTCACCTCTACAAACTCCAAAAACCTCTCAAACACACGGTTGTCTGGTAACATGTAGTGCAGCACTATTACCATCTGTGATTTACAGGAGACGTCAGTGGTCTCGTCTGCCTGTACAGACGCAAAAGGAGTCTCAGACACCTCCTTAGCTATAGCTTCTCTGTACACTTCATACATACAATCCAAAAGTTGGTTTTGGATCGTGCTTGATGTACCCTTAAAAATGTTTTGGTCATCATAATACCTTTGTAGCCTGTAATCTCCTTCACGCATGGTCTCAAAGATCCACCTGAATAGCCTGGGTTCAAGAACAGGCTATTCAAACAAACAACATAAACAAGAAGTTGTGCTGTATTACAATTTCCACACATTTTAATGCATGCTATAATTCTGGCAAGCACATACCTATTCTCCTCCGTTTGTTGGTTGTGAAGGTCGATGGCTCGTCTATATGCGGTGTCTAGCTGAGCCACAACATTTGATTTCCCAAGCAATCCGAGTTTAACAGCGTTGTCTCTCATGTTTTGAGACCCTTTCAGACAGATGTTTTAAATCCTTAAACCCAGACTTGGACCACACACCGTCTCCACTGAGTAGCAGGCAGGGGAAGCAAAATAGTGATTGCTTTGAGATGTTTGCAGTTAGCCACTTCCAAACCACTCATTGTTGAATTTGCAATTTCCGACTTGTTGTGTAATGTTTATGTCCAATGGCCGATGAGCACCGAGACGTTTTATCAATAATTTATCTTCATATGACAAGGTTTGAAAAGGATTTGCCAGTAGATTGTCGACTTGATTCATGATGATGACTGCTAGCTTGCTAGCTAAGATTTTGAAAGTATGATGTTGACATGATCAGTCCAATCAAAGCTACTGTATAGTGCATTCAGAAAGTATTCAGAGTCAGACCCATTGACTTCTTCCACATTTTGTTATGTTACATGCTAATTCTAAAATTGATTCAATTGTTTTTTTTACCTCAATCTACCCACAATACACCATAAGGACAAAGCAAAAACAGGTTTTTAGACATTTTTGCAAATATATAAAATTAGAAAATACTGAAATATGACATTTACATAAGTATTCAGACCCTTTACTCAGTACTTTGTTGAAGCACCTTTGCTCCATTCATCTTTCCCTTATTCCTGACTAGTCTCCCAGTCCCTGCCGCTGATAAACATCCCCACAGCATGATGCTGCCACCACCATGCTTCACCGTAGGGATGGTGCCAGGTTACCTCCAGATGTGACGCTTGGCATTCAGGCCAAAGAGTCAATCTTGGTTTCATCAGACCAGAGCACCATGTTTCTCATGGTCTGAGAGTTCTTTAGGTGCCTTTTGGCAAACTCCAAGCGGGCTGTCATGTGCCTTTTACTGAGGAGTGGCTCCCATCTGGCCACTCTACCACAAAGGCCTGATTGGTGGAGTGCTGCAGAGATGGTTGTCCTTCTGGAAGGTTCTCCCATCTCCACAGAAGAACTCTGGAGCTCTGTCAGAATGACCATCGGGTTCTTGGTCACCTCCCTGACCAAGGCCCTTCTCCCCCAATTGCTCAGTTTGGCCGGGCGGCCAGCTTTAGTTTGGTGGTTCCAAACTTCTTCCAGTTAAGAATGATGGATAGCCCATAGGACTTCACGTTTTCGTTGATTTGTTATTTTGTCAAGTGTTTATTCGTCTTAATAAATATGTACACATCACGCTGCACCTTGGTCTGACCCGTCTCTCAATGACCGTGACAGGCTGTAACGTAACAAAATGTGGAGAAAGGGAAGTGGTCTGAATACTTTCCGAATGCACTGTAGATATAATGTGATTTGACGTAATTTCATCAGTGGCCAATGACCTTGAGCCTTCTTGGATGGGCACTTCTAATGTAACTCTATGGCAGCACACAAGGGGCTTGAATTTTCGAGCTCTCCCCGTAGATTTTGCAGTGAGGTAGTGTCCCTATGAGTGACAGAACACTGAGCCAATCACGGCGCAACTAGAGAACATTACCAACCCCTACGCTCTGTATTTCTGCTGGCTGCCCCACCACCACAGAAAGCACTGAGCTAGGCTGAAACACCTGCATTTTGGAGCTGCCTTACTCAAAAAAGCAAAAGAGACCATGTTTGTATGCGGCTTTATTTTTTTATTGTTTGCAAACTGATATGTGACATGTATTAATGCCAAAATTACATAGCTAAACAGCCCTGAATGACCCGTCACTACTGTTTGTATTTGACAGTATGATACATTTAGCCTATCCCTGCTCCCCTTCAACACTCATTCTAACGTTACACCTCTCAACTGCCCTTTTCAATCCTTGATTCTCATTTTTTGTAGGAATCGTCTAGCTTGGATGGAAGAATGGAGGAAGGAACAAAGGGAATGAGTATAGAAGTAATCCAGTCTGCTGAGTAAGAAATGTAAATAGCCTATGTTTTGCTGTCTATCTCTTTCTGTCTGTCTGCCTGCAAGATTGCTGAGGGACAACATAGTCAATGTACTTGCTAGGATAAATCTAACTTAGTGAAGACCTTAGGTAATGGTTAATCATGATTTGTCTCTGTCTTTACAGTTCCTGAAACATGTCAATGACCTGATGCATGGCCTCTACAGTAGTGCTTGGCCACACCCAGTTACCTATTCTGCCACATCCCAGGGAAAGGAAAGAGCAGAACCACCCCTCCTAAATCCATAGTCAGGAGCTAGGTTTCCATCCAATTGGCAACAGATGTTCACGTAAATATTCTAAAATCTGAATAAAAACAATATGCACATTTTCCCACCAGACATGTTTCCATCAAAATGACTTTTTGCGGATAAATTCCATTGTACCGAATAAAAAATACAATTGAAAAAGGGTTTCCATAGCATTTTCAACTCTACTTATTGTTTTGTCACAAAAAACATTAAAGTACTACTTAAGTCGTTTTTGGAGGGTATCTGTACTTTACTTTACTATTTATATTCTTCACAACTTTTACTTTTACTTCACTACATTCCTAAAGAAAATAATGTACTTTTTACTCCATACATTTCTGGGCTGATCCCTCACCTTCCTCATGATCATTGATGCCCCACAAGGTGAGATCTTGCATGGAGCCCCAGACCGAGGGTGATTGACCGTCATCTTGAACTTCTTCCATTTTCTAATAATTGTGCCAACAGTTGTTGCCTTCTCACCAAGCTGCTTGCCTATTGTCCTGTAGCCCATCCCAGCCTTGTGCAGGTCTACAATTTTATCCCTGATGTCCTTACACAGCTCTCTGGTCTTGGCCATTGTGGAGAGGTTGGAGTCTGTTTGATTGAGTGTGTGGACAGGTGTCTTTTATACAGGTAACGAGTTCAAACAGGTGCAGTTAATACAGGTAATGAGTGGAGAACAGAAGGGCTTCTTAAAGAAGAACTAACAGGTCTGTGAGAGACGGAATTCTTACTGGTTGGTAGGTGATCAAATACTTGTGTCATGCAATTAAATACAAATTAATTACTTAAAAATCATACAATGTGATTTTCTGGATTTTTAGATTCCGTCTCTCACAGTTGAAGTGTACCTATGATAAAAATTACAGACCTCTACATGCTTTGTAAGTAGGAAAACCTGCAAAATCGGCAGTGTATCAAATACTTGTTCTCCCCACTGTATGTACACTACCGTTCAAAAGTTTGGGGTCACTTATACATTTCCTTGTTTTCGAAAGAAAAGCAAATTTTTTGTCCATTAAAATAACATCAAATTGATCAGAAATACAGTGTTAATGTTGTAAATGGCTATTGTAGTTGGAAATGGCTGATTTTTAATGGAATATCTACATAGGCGTACAGAGGCCCATTATCAGCAACCATCAGTCCTATGTTCCAATGGCACGTTGTGTTTACTAATCCAAGTTTATCATTTTAAAAGGCTAATTGATCATTAGAAAACCCTTTTGCAATTATGTTAGCACAGCTGAAAACTGTTGTGCTGATTAAAGAAGCAATAAAACTGGCCTTCTTGAGACTAGTTGAGTATCTGGAGCATCAGAAATTGTGGGTTCGATTACAGGCTCAAAATGACCAGAAACAAAGAACTTTCTTCTCAAACTTGTATTTGTCCTCTTGCTCAGTTGTGCAACGGGGCCTCCCACTCCTCTTTCTATTATGGTTAGAGCCAGTTTGCGCTTTTCTGTGAAGGGAGTAGTACACAGTGTTGTACGAGATCTTCAGTGTCTTGGCAATTTCTCGCATGGAATAGCCTTCATTTCTCAGAACAAGAATAGACTGATGTGCCATTTGAACACAGGACTGATGGTTGCTGATAATGGGCCTCTGTACACCTATGTAGATATTCCATAAAAAAAAATTGCAATTCCAGCTACAATAGCCATTTACAACATTAGCAATGTCTACACTGTATTTCTAATCAATTTGATGTTATTTTAATGGACAAAAAAATTGCTTTTCTTTCGGAAAACAAGGACGTTTGTAGGTGACCCCAAACTTTTGAACGGTAGTGTATATTGTGCCTTCTGGTTTGCTTAATATAAGCAATTTGAAATTATTTATACTTTTACTTTTACTTTTGATACTTACAGTATCATACGTTTGGCAAATTCGTAACATATTCTACATTTCGCAAATTCGTAACACATAATACGAATTGTAAAATTAACATATCATACGAAATGGGCCATGAACATCCACAAATGAATACATACCATATGAAACGTAAGTAATCATACTAAATGGAATTTCTCGGATTTATGTCAAGAATATTACGAAATGCTCGGAGACCAGGTTGGCATGGTGTAACTCCAGCTGGGTTGGGGGTAGGCCACATTGATATTCCTGTAGATAATAGCATGGAGATAGTGTTGGCTAAAGGACTATACTTCTGTATGAATTGCCTAACATCATATGCACCTTTTTCTTACAGTAGTAGTATGCCCAGCCAGGATAAATACCAATATCCAGATGCAAAACACTAATGATACTGGGGTTGGATGTTGTTGTTTTACTGATATTTAATTTAGTTAGGGGATTAGCTAACCTGTAGTATCTATCTGACTGTGCAGAAAGTGTTTGTTATGGTTCAGGCACTGAAAGGACAACTAAAATTGAGCTACCCCTATATTGAAGGTCCTTCGACACCCAACTGCTTTCTCCAACAGCAATCTCGGCAATGGCGGATTACGATAACTACGATGACCGGGATCGGGCTTACGGTAGTTTTGGTGGAGGCAGAGGGTAAGAAAATACCTGGACGAATAGAATGTGTCAGTATTACTGTATGGTAATGTGAGAAAACGCACTGATGCCTCAGGTTTATGCAGGGGCTTGTTTGAAATTCTTCTGAAAGATAGGCCTGGGTTCAGGACACAGGCCAGACAGTGCTAGTGGCTAGCCTCTCACGGCCGCTTTGATGAATGGGAAACCGGTATTGAGGGCGGGGAAAACTCGTGGATTGACCATAGCTAGCTACTTACAGATGTGCGTGTGATATTTTCCATTACAGGTTGTTAGCGACATATTAATGTCGGTTTGACAATACATATTATGACATGGTTATGATTGCAAGACATTTTATAATTCTTACAGACTGCCAGCATGGCACTTGGCGCCAGCAACTCGTTAAACAGCCCACATGGGCTGCATGTTGTGCTAGCAAGTCAGGGATTGCGTCGAATGGCCAAATCGGGTGATAACAAATCGGATGTCAACATGCACCATTCTCCGAAATCATTGTCAATACATAGCATGTTTAGTTAGCTAGTTAGCTATTAATCATTATTCAATGCACAAGCCTTTTGATGCCTTGTTAGTGGTAACGTTAGCTAGCTAGCTAGACTGCTAGCTAGACTAATTTGTGCTAATTGCATGAAGATTTATGCGGAGAACTAGCTAGTATGCTAACTCTGCTAGTTAGTCTAGTTTGGGCCCAGTGCACCATGCATCCATTCCTATCTAGTTTGATGCGCGCACTCGTCAGCTAGTTAGCTAGGTTTTAATGATTTGCAATGCATTTAACTAACATAACGTGGGCTAACTCGTGCATTGACGCCAGTCATTCAATACCAGGAACAAATTGTAAACGTTACGTGCTAACGATGTTGCGGCGATACTGAAATGTATTCTGAAACTCAGTCATAGCTAGGTAGCTAGCTAGCCAGAACTTCAAAATAACCTAATCAACGAAAACACTAGAAATTAGACTAGGTAGCTACCGGCATAAACTATATCCAGTTAAAATGTGATCCATTGGATAGGATAAACGTAACTGATAATATCGAAGATCTGGGCTTTTTCTGTATGCCACCCCTTGTCAGTGACTGTCATAACATTAACGTTAGTTGTTGTAATCATATTCTGCTTTGCTTGATTCACACAGGAAAGGAGTTGGAGCCCCTGATCCTGAAATACCTAAACTAGTGCTGTATCTATTGGGCTACCTGGCATAAATTAATTTCACACCATGGCCAAATAACTACAGATTATCACCATACCTCTTATCAAATGCTATGTAAGATCACAACAGCCAACATGGTTATTTTACAAAATATCGCTTGCTCTCCTTGCTAATTGTGGGATAGATCCAAATGCCCAACCTCCCTTGGAAGACCCTTTTCAGTTGAATGCATTCAATTGTGCAACTGACTAGATATCCCCTTTCCCTTGTTGGGGCCTATAGCTAGGTGGCTGAACCTCTTGGTTCTGCCTGGTCGCCTAGTTTGCTTTGACACCCGAGGAATGCAGCAGGCATGCAGTACCCCATCTGCATTTCTCAGCCCCGTCAGATTGGAGTGCTATTGCCAGCAAGGGAACAGGTTCCTTGAAGTTTTGGCAAAGCCCCACCACTCCTCATGAGGAGCATACATTTTTTACATTTACATAATTATAGCAGACTCTCTTATATCCAGTGCACTCATCTAAGTTCAGTAGGGGAAAACAATTACATAGCACAGTCATTGCAAGTAGACCCTTCTTCGAAATGGCTGTTATCTGTGCACAGGAACTTCTGCTGTTCATTGAGAAAAGTTAATTATTTTGTGTAGAGGTGCTGACAAATGGAGAACAAACTGTAAACTATAAAAATAGTTGTGTGTATATATATATATATATATATATCTCAAACAAACTCCCAGTAATTTATTAGGTAAAACAGCAATGTTTCGGCATCACTGTGCCTTCTTCAGGGTAAAAAAAAATTGAAACACATGGCAGCTCTGTATTATTTTTTACCAGTATTTAGCCCAACAGGGCTGCTGTCTTTTTCTGTGTGCTGCTCACACTGTTGGCATTGAAATGGAACAGATTATTATGTTTCTGTGTCAATTCTTTATCCAGTTTCCAGACAGCCTAGTCCTATTTCCTGTATTGTATGTGCAACGTTATGTATTTTCCTATGGGATCTGAGCTGTTGATCTTTGGTATTATGATTGGTAATGGATCTGTCCGAGTGTACCTCATTTATCGAAGGCTCAGAGAAAATCAGATGAAAAGTATGACTGCACTACCTCTGTGCCACGGTTTTGCCTGTGACTCAGTTAATGTCCCAATTATCAACCATCATCTCCTGCTCAGACTCTCAGCCATTGATACTATTAGTCCTTAGTCATTCTTGACCAGGAAAAACACAGGGTCCTGTACGTGGGGAGTGGCTATCTGTTGTAGTCTGTTCTCTCACGGAGGTGTTCGTTTCTGGTAGACCCAGAGGTGGCAGTGGACCTGGTGGACCCCGCAAGCAGAAGGATCTACCCACAGAGCCCCCATACACAGCCTACGTGGGCAACCTGCCCTTCAACACAGTACAAGGAGACATAGACACCATTTTCAAAGACCTCAGTGTCAGGAGTGTTCGACTAGTCAGAGACAAAGAAACAGACAAGTTTAAAGGTGAGCAAGCACCCGTTTGTCGTCGTCTTAGTAAAGCATAACCTCAAACATCACAAGCCACGGCAACACAGTTTTGTTTGTTATTTTTCTTAACCAAATTAATTTTCTCCTTTCAGGTTTTTGTTATGTAGAGTTTGATGACTTGGAATCCCTTAAAGAAGCTTTGACGTATGATGGTGCAGTGAGTACCTGCAATTAGTTTTCTCAGGTCCTCATTTGTATCTGGTTCATAAATGTAAAAGGGAAACTGTGGTTTAGTGTTGTCACAATACTCAGGATCACAGGAATGAATTTCCAGTCAAAATTATGGAAACAAACAGCTGTATGTTTTTTAATTTTTTTATAGCTATAGCACACACTATTTAACATAAAACAGGTTCTTAAACTGAGACCTCAGCGTTATATGATGTGGCCATGAGCAGCAATGTGAATCAAAGATATTGCAGAGTGGCACTGATGCAAGAGGCTGCTGAGCATTCACACAGAGCATCTGCATAAGAGTTCACTTCACTCATACAACGTGACAACTGCGGAGGAGATTAGCCTCTGCTATTGCCCTCTTTGTTGTTTTGGAAATCATCCCGATTCTTCTGTTTATTCATGCATCGCTGAGTATACCTTAAAAGGACCATACAGTTGTCTGCTTCGTATGGAAAATCGGATTATTGTGATATGGGTATCGTGACAATGGAATACATCTATGCTGTTTTTGCATAAAACAAATAAAACTGTCCCCAACACTATGATAAACTTAGTTGGTTTTGCACCTTTCATAAAATAGATTGCAGTCCAAAGTGCTTTAAAAGTTAGTACAGTGACAACCGAATATCATTTTATAAAAGGGACAATTAAATGGAGCGACACGTCCAACAGTGATGTATTTGTAGGACATAAACACTGTCGGAAGCCTTATCAGAGAAGCGGACCACATTGTTTCATTTCCTCCTAGTGCTGACTTGTACCTTCCCGCTCCCCAGCTCCTTGGAGACCGGTCACTCAGGGTTGACATAGCAGAGGGCCGAAAGCAAGAGAGAGGCGCCGGAGGATTCGGGTACCGGGGGAACGACAGAGGAGGTACCTTCTTGTGCTAACTTGTTTGTTCCTCTTATGACTACTGCTTAGTATATTTATTGATTATTAATATGTAGTATATTATTACAACTACAAAGAAATATCAATGACTTACGTCAGCTGATTCAGTGTTGATCTTTTACATTCTCTAATGAGTCAAGATAAATTGATTTGTGGATTGTCTTAACTGTAAATATTAATATGAAGTAACAATACCTCATGGCCTAGATTTGAATAATTATGCATCTTTAACATTGACCTAAGACTATCATCTTTCACCATCATACTCAAATCCAAGGCGTCTTAAAATCTGTCAATTATCAGAAGCTTTGCTGTTCTGTTTGAGTTTGCGGCCATCTAAGCATACAGTGTATTCCACTTATAACAATAACGGAAGAATCAATCATTTATTGTGGTCATAAAAAACGTGACAAGATGCTTGTACATCACTTTTATAGATCAATGGATTATGTAATCCGCTATAATCAAATCATCAGTCCTTATAAGAGGAGTGCATTGCTGAATGACTACTACCACTGTTGCCTCTTTGGCCTTATTCTTGTTGTATTTCACTACATGCTGGGATATGAGAATACCTGGCACTTCATAATGTATCCATTCACACTTACTCACTCACACATCGATCTTACGCCTTTCTCTCCTGCTTCCTTTTCCCGAGGTAAATCGTGCTTGACCAGTTTAGCTCTACAACCCTACAAATATGAGCAGCTAAACTAAATATTTTCTACCTTCTCTACTTTCCTAACCAAAGACTTCAACTAGCTGTCTCTAGAAGTAGTACTACTAACCTAGGCCCTTGGCTAACCAGCACTAGGCCCTTGGCTAACCAGCAGGTGGGTTCCTCACCCCTGCCTCAGCCCTAAGCACCACTCACCCCTGTTGTTAAAACTGAGCCCTGTCCCCTGCAGGCCGAGGGGGCTCTCGTGGAGGTGGTCCCAGAGGAGGTTCCAGAGATGACTACGAAGGAGGTGGGATGAGCGTTCCGCTGGTTTAGCCGGTCCCCAACCGGTCATTAGAGCAGACCAAGTTTGACTGCTGCAGTTTAAGATCCGAGCAGTGCAGTACAGTACAGTGGGTAGAGCGAGCACCAAGCTAAGGAAGCAAACCAATTGCTCCCATTTTTTGATTTGTGAATCTGCAGAATAGTTTGATATAAGCAGTATGTGATTTCCTCCCCCCATAGGAATTCACATAGGTTTTTCTTTTGCGATTTACACTGTTTTTTTGTCCCTTGGTGCATTTTGTTTGTTATCCCTCTGTCATCACTCATACAGGAGGTTCACCTCATTTTCATGTGTCACCTTACAGGGCTGCTCCAGGTGCTGGGCAAGGACAGAGATTTAATTTAGTCAGATCTGCAATGTTTAGAATGTTACTGAAAGGAATGTGGTGTTTAGAGCTCACAAGATTCATTATCTTTATTCCACGAGAGAATCATGTTTGTTCTACACTATACTTTATCTGAACGTTCTGTGACATTGTACTCCTGAATGAGCCCAAGACTGTCTAACCTGTCTCTTCCCTCTGCATCTCCTCGCGTAGGCTACAGAGGAGATGACGACTTCGGACGAGGCCGAGGAGGCGGCCGCGGTGGTGACCGAAGGGGAGGCGGTGGAGGAGTAGGCATGGGGGGACGCTACAGGGATGGCGGACCACCACCGCGCGCTGGAGCGGAAGACTTCAGAGAACCCTCTGACGGTGTCACAATCTCTCTTATCTCATATAAAACACTCTAGACCAGAGGTACTCCCATTACAGTGTGGAGGTCTGAAGGAATACAGTTATTTTTTTATTTTTCTCCGCTGTAGTTAGTTAATTGATTGATAGATGTCGCTGATTGGTCAGAGACTCCACTCAACTGGTGTCCCACGCCTGAATTAGTCCCTGATTAGAGGAGAATAATGAAAATAAGCAGTACTTCTGGCATCAAGGTTTGAGGAAAAAGAACCCTAGGCAATGTTTAGTCATGGAAGAACGGATCAGTTTAGATGGATTTTTGATTGGTTTGTGCATTGTTACAGTACAGCTTTTGTGAAGATGATGTGAAGGTGTCAATATTGACCCCTCATTTAATCTACTGAAAAACCCTGAACCCAGTGGCCACCTATTTGATGTGATAACATTAGACTTGGCCAGTTAATCATGTTATTCAATTTTTTTGTTGTTGCTTTCCACAGAGGAGAGGGCGCAGAGACCACGGCTTCAGCTGAAGCCACGCACGGTGGCTGCCCCACTAAACCAAGTTGCCAACCCCAACTCTGCCATATTTGGTGGAGCCAAGCCGAGGGAGGAGGTAATTCCCAAAGACAAACCTTAAGAGATTGACCAGGCCTCAAAGCCCGGGAGGGGAGGGCAGGGACGGTGTAGAAAAACGAAACGATGCCAATGGGATACGTTAATGGGATACGTTAACGGCTTCTGTTAGCGTTCCTCTATCGGAGATGACGAACTGAACAAAACCCTCTTTCTGAGTTAAGTTTGAGTGAAATATTTATTTGAGACTGAATTAAAAACAAGAGGAGAATACACATACTCTTGGAAAAATAATACAACACACAAACACCCAAAGAGCAGCTTGTGAATGCATGTTAAACTGTTAACATGGTTTTTACGTACACCTCTGCTTCCCTGTGATTAGTGCCTGCTTTGTCTGTAGTTTTATTGGGGGAAGGTCCATTCACATGTTGATTGCAGTAAAGGATGAATACAATTGAGATGAAAAGTAACCTTTTCAGTTTATTTAGTAGTATAATTCACTACGATATTCGACCCTCTGATGTGTGTTGGAATTGAAGTATCTCTGGACCCCAACTCTGAAGTAGTCGCTATGCTTGCATGTGGGTAGGCATTGATCCCCACAATAATTCTGACCCCTTTACAAAATGTAATATAACATGAATTGTTAGAATAGAATGGTTTGCGCTGATGGTTTGGTTCATGGCTGTTGTGGCTGAGCTTCTGTAGGGAGTCGAAGGTTTTGTTATCACAGTTGGTCGACACGACACCTTCATTGTCTTAAGAGATTCTGCACCCCTCCTACACACTCACCAACAAGAAAGCCTGGTCAGAAATGTGCTGCTGTTGTTTCTGTTTAGCCCCTATGACTTCCAAATGTAAATTGGCGTTATGTTAAAATGCATTGTTCAGCCATATGGTCAGTGTTCAGTTTGGGAACAGTGCAAAAAATAACGAACAATTTTCATTAGTGGAGCTGTTAAGGTCATTGTATCTGCTTAACTATCCAATTGTAGTGTAGTTGTTAAACTATTTTATAATTTCTCTTATTATTAAATCATTTAACATTTCCCCCAGAATTGAACCTGTCTAACCATAATGTTTTTCTGTTTGTTTCCCATTCTCAAAGCTTGAAAAAGAGGCAGAAAAGGAATAGATATATCCACATGGCTGCATTATTCTGGAAGTCTACTTTGGATCTACTGGCTTTGTTTACCAAAAATCTTTCAAAGACTTCTCCCAAAGAAAGCTCGCTGGGGAGTCAGGCGCTGGGTTCCTCTTTCTGCTCGCTAACACAAAGCAGGCCTTCATCTAATTGGTAAAAGAGCAGTTGGACCCAAGGCTGCTGTGAGGGGCAGGGGCCAGGCCTATGTCAACCTGACCCGTATCCCACACACATCAAAAGGAACTCGGGACAGTGGCTTCAGTTTGGTTCTGTTGCCTTTTGGGTAAGGACTTTGATGTGTCACTTTCTCTTATCTTTCCCAAAGCATCCTTTGTGTTCACCAAATGATTTGCAGTTTTAGACATACAGCAGTCAAAAGGCTGTTCCTTTGGTGTCTTTTATATATTTTTGTCCGAAATTTCTGCTCAATTTGTGAAATGATTATCATTTCAGCTTCAAATTTCCACTGTCTTAAATATTAAATGATAACATTGCCAAGAGAACTGAATCCTTATTGTTGTCTCTCAATGTGTAATTCTGGAACCCGATTGAAAGATTTTTGATCTTAGTCTGTTAAATCCAGGCAAAATGGCTTCCTGCATAATGGAGCGAAAGTGTTTTAGAGGAGCGGCTGAAGTGCGCACTAGATTAAATCAAAAACATGGGTTATTGCAACGGTCTTGATGTCTGGCAACTTTTTACTTCCACAGCTTGATAGTTGTATGCATTTTATCAACAAAAAAAATTGATCACTTAAACACTGCAAAATGTACAACTTTAACATAGGAAACTTAACTGAACAAAAATCAACTGCTCTCATTTGTCCCATGGAGACTGGCTAAATCTAGTCTGCCTACCAGTAGATCGTGTAGGAGGATGCTTTTGAGAATTTGTGTGTTGCGACCATTTTTATTTACATTTGACTGGTTATGAAATTTAGTAAGTGATACCTTGTTCCTACTGTACTATAGAAAGATCTGTTTGTTTTATTTTATTTCATTTTTCCTACACTGTTTATGGCAATAAAATGTATCATCTTACATTAATTATTATCAAGAATGTGTTTAAATGGGATGGGTGAATAAGTCAAGGCAATGAAGTAGTTCTCTGAGAACACAAAGCAATGTGAACATAGAAGAAAAACATTTTAATTTAATGGAACAGGGCAGGCATTGTTTTGAAAAAGTTAACTCTGTAAGGAACATGCATACATATCCAGTTTCAGTCCATTTAAGTTATTGTTGATTATTCCCTACACATTTTCTTTCTATGTTCACAAGTGTCTTTCTGCACACATTAGAAACAACTAATGTATCGCATGCAGAGAACCTAGTTCCTCATCCTCAATGCTTTCCCCACAGGATTACAACATAATGCAGAGGGTATGTGGAATACCATTTTGAGGCCTGTTATGCACCGTACAGTAGCTCGAGGTGCAGGGACCGGATCCTTTTCAGTGTTTGTGTGAATGCCAGACAGAATCCTTGTTCTGAATTTATGGTTAGTTGAACTTTGAGAACAGGGGTGTATTCATTATGAAAACTGTTTAAGAAGTTGTTTCTATTGGAGAAATTTCAGGTAGGTCCCGCCTTGTTTCGTTTGCTTCGGTTTAAGAAACGTTTTGCAACAATCAGTGTAATGAATATGCCCCTGAGCAATACTTTTTTTTGTTGCTTTGTTTTGTTTTGATTGAAGCACCCAATATTCATTTTAAATTGGCTTTGTTTTGCAGAGGGTAGATACAGCTGAAAATATAACAGGTTTTGGTATTTTGAACAATCTTTTAAATAAAACAATTGCATTTTCTGTCACTGCTTACATGAAAAGGTTTGGTATTTTTTTTATCTGAAGGAAGTACCAGTATCAAACATTCTAGTATGAAGAACATTCATTTCGCATTTAGTCCTTCGGGGAACAATCTTGAGAAAGTTGAAAGTATTAGGCCACTGTGTTGACCGAATTTTGTCAATAAATCTTCACTCTAAACACGTTTTGGTGTGTCAAGTACAACATATTTAATCGCCTGCTGACTCTTTGTCCAATAACCCACATGGCTTGTCATGCATAATGTCATTGTTTTCTTGGTAATGTCTGAGTGAGGATCATCCTGAGATTATAATGTTAAGAATTTCTATATTCTGTCAAACCTCTGTGACCGAATGGCTGGCCGAAAGATATATATATATATATTCCTGTCTACAATATTCTGAAAGATGCATCCCTAATGCTTAATATTGCTTCAAATATTTCAGTTTTGCAGATGGAAATTAGCCTGAGTGCCAGTATGTGCTGTCATGTTAACTCATAGTCATGCCAATGACACAGCAATGGAGTTGGCATTGGCAAGAGCACAAACAAATCAGGAACCAGGCTAGATGGAAATGTTTGACAGATTTATATTCCGTATGAAGTCATTCATCGTGTTCTGCTAGTTTCAACCCTTTGAATAAGCCTATGGTGAATATAGGCCTACCCCATGTGAAGCGCTCAGAGTACACATTTGTATGCGCAATACCAGGGCCACAAATAGGCAAATGTTGTGGAAAGTTGCAGATACAAATGTCATGAATAGATCTGACACAATTCCTTATTTTACATATCCGAGAGGGATGTTTGGTCTACATGCTGTATTTCCATCTGAACGTCGCACAATGTTGTGCCCTGCTGAATGCAACCCGGTAGTCATCGGCTATGGTGGGCAGATTGGAATTGAAAATGTCATAAAGGGCAGATCCCACACTTCCAATGAGATGCACCGCAACCTCTAGCTATACCCCACAACATTGTGTTTGAATAAAAGTGCAGGGAGAGTTATATAGCCTACTGGTGCAGTGATCAACTTGCAGGTCCTTCGGTAGTCAAAGTAGGCAGGTACACATACAGTTGATGAAGTACCTGAGAGAGACCGCTGTGTAGTGGAACGAGGATGTAGCGTGAAAGAGGAAGTGTGTTCTGCTTCTTTGGCTCAGTCACTTTGATCAGGCAGGCATGGTTACATAGGTGGACCCAGACCCAGCCAGTTGAAACGGAGGTAAGCAAGACCATCTGACCCCATAACACTTATTTTAACCCAAAGGTTTTGGTGCACGGTTTCCCGTACCTAGAGTAAATACTCCTGGATATAGCACTTTCAATAGAAATTCTCTATTAAGCAGTCTTTTTTTTTTTATGCATGCCAGCAAAGCCACAACACAACACTAAACAATACATTAATTGGACTATAACAGTGACAAACAGTGCCCACAAACTGTTAGGGCCTACATAAAGCTGTCCCAACACCTTAACACTGTTACACCTGGCTATCAGCAGAGCCTTGTCTGGCAGCAAAACAGTTCATTCAGCCTCATTTACTGCCTTTAAAAAAAACATAGCTGATATGGCTGACTTGCTTAAACAAATGTGGTTTCTACTGACACTTGAGATGTACAAACTATGGCATAAGGGGACGACGAGCGGATAAGAGGCAATCCGTAATATCGATTAAGACAGTAATGAGCGAGCTAGGACGGACGTAGTCAAGATACCTATTTGTTCAGCACTTATGAAAATGTACAGCGACAGAATTCAGAACGTGGGCCGTTCTTACAGTATTCTCCCTGTACACCAAGTCAGAACCGTAGGATAAATAAAGGGGGCATATAAGCAGACAATGAAAGCTCTTACAATATTCGATGACTTTCTCTAAAACAGGCTATAGGCTACATGTGCACCACCAAGTCAGAACAGTAGGCTAAATTATGAGGGGAAAAGGGACCTAATTATTAGGGTGAGGCACATGGGCTACTAACAGCTTACTACACAACATACACTTAGTATTACTTTCTTAGCTACAGTATACATATCTCCCTGGCATATTACATCATTTATGCAGCAGCATACAATACATTTTCGGACTCACCTTGTTATGCAGTGCTCACTTGAACAGGAAGGTGGCGCAGCGGTCCTTCGTGGGAAAATGTTGTCATCAAAGTCTGGCATTCTCTGGATTTATGGTGCTTTCAAGACAACTGGGAACTCTGAAAAAAACAATGTGGAATCATGATGTTAGTGATCTTCAGGTCGGGGCTCTAGAAAGAGGCCCGAGTTCCCGACTTGAAATTCCGAGTTGGATGACCATTCAAAAGGTATTTTCCCAGTTGAAGCTCGTTTTTTTCAGAGTTCCCAGTTGTCTTGAACTCACTGAAGTCTGAGATTGAAAGCATGGCCAATGTTGAATGTTTATCCTTTTAAGCTTGAAAAAAAAAGAGACCCTTTGTGGTGTCCGAGACAACGATGCCGATTATGCTGTGATGATAAGAATTCCGCTGACGCTGTACTTTGATTATAAAGGTTTATTGTATCAAAGAAGTTCAGCGTCAATTTACAGACATCTGCAGATATCTGGAGAATAACCGGACCCAAATCTCTGATATGTTATTTCTCCCCGTCCTTTGTTCAAAATATGGTATTTATCCTAAGATGGGTGGTTTTTGACAGACCAATCCCCGGCTTCCACATATCTCCAAATGTCCTCTATTCCAAGAAGCCTATGTAGTAATGCTTTCCAGATGTTTCAGCAAAGCAGAGTAGAGTTCATCTATTACAACATTTGCAAATGTCAGCAAAATCATAGACCTTCAGACACTACATATTTCCCCCCTTCGAGACTAATTAAGTCTCGAAAACAAAAAGAATAGGATTATGACAAATAAACATTTTTGTTCATGAGTAACTTCAGCAATAAACCAAAATGTATGGAGAGTAAACACATTTTAATATAGACACATTTTTGTATGGAGTGTAAATAAATTGTTATGGAGTGTAAATAAATTGTTATGGAGTGTAAGAGCGAAAAACCTGTCTGGCAGCTTTCATTCTAAATATCCATCGATCAATCAAGACAGGAAAATTCTCTCACAGCCCCTCTGCCCCAGGCGACCACCTAAGTACTCCAGATCAATTTATACATCTTTATCAATGCATTTTAAACTATGATGCAATTGAATACAGATGAAAACCTCAGAAAACAAAATACAATAAAAAATGTCCACATTCAGGCTGGTCGACCCATCGGACCCTCCTGTGGATTCTCTCTGTCCCTGCCTAGACCCAATATCCCTAAGCTTCAACGAAATAAACAAAAACATCTGAGATCCCCACATGTACCCAATAACAGCAAATGTCATTCTTCAAAAATGTATACAGAAAGAATATGACACAAATTATGTACTACACATGCAAATATGTCTATATATCATTGCAGACACTGGAATGTAGTCCACTACACTTCATCTCCTCAGCAGTGTCGACTTCCAATGAAACGTTGATGATGGAATCTGAACATTTCCACACCTTCCTTGTTCCACTTCCTCCAGTCCATTCATATTGTCCATGTTTGAGTATTTGAATCCCACTCTACACATCCCCATATACTTCTGGAAGAAAAGAAAACACCAACCCGTATCTTTTGCAAAACAACACATGCAAATTAAAACATCAATATCAACTAAACATGATATATAAAATTATACATAAAATGAATCACATCCCATTTCCCCCCTTTGATTCATAAGAAAATACTAAATATCACAATAATATAATTATCCCACAATCAGATATTCAAAATTTCCTCGAGTTATTTCAAGCCTAGTTTTCATAACATTTTAGTCTGACTTTTTTATTTTTTTATTTCCAATTTTTTCAAAACCATTTCACTGATTTATCCACAAAACTCCTTCCCACTAATTTTAGGATATGTGATCGGGAAGTCCCCACCTGCTTATGACTTCTTTACACAAGAACTTTGCAACCGACTGAGCATCTTTTAGCTTAGTTGGACATCTTATGCACTTCTTGGGGTAGGAATGTAACCAAGAATAACAGTCACACCCCTTCAAACATTATTTTTTCAGACAGATTGTGCACCTGCCTATGACATAGTCAACCTGTTCAAGCAAATATGGTTCCCAAAAACCCTACTCCTTTTTGATCTTTCTCCTAACCTCCCCCCTTGCAACATTAGCTAACCCATAGCTTCCTAAATCATCAGACCTATTAGGTCTAGAGGCGCTACTATCAACCCCTCATGGTTTCTCCCAAGACAATAAACATTCTTACTCTGAGGATTTTTTCTATTGTCTTCAAAACACCTGCTTTTGAAAGTCCTTCAATTTATGGTTCAATCCCTTGGATTGCTTCATCTTTCAATCGATACTGATTCTTCCAAGGAGGTCTGGCTCCTGGTCGAAGTTCAACTTTCACCTCAATTGTTGGATCTTTTTCCGGTCCTGATGCTACCAGCTGACACCCCCCTTTCGGATCTTCTGGGCACCCCTAGAATCCTTGCTCCGGGCCCCTATAGGGGTTCACCTATCCTCCAGATGATCTTCACTTGCCCCTGTATCTTCCTCTGAAATTCCCTCTGGTGTTTCCTCCTGGACCATTACACTCACAGGCAAATTCACCAACCTGTCCACAATTATAACACACTTCTAAAGATTGCTGGAAGTATGGCTTGAATCTTCCTCCTCTTCCTCTTCCTAAGCCTTCTCGTCCTCTTCCTCTCCAATTCTGTCTCTGTCCAGAAACTGGCTGTGGATATGAAACAACTGGTACCGCTATTGGTGGCTGGTACAATTGCGGTTGGAACTGGTTCGGTTGAAGCTGTGGCAGTGATTGTTGATTTGGTGCACACTGATTCTGCATAACCAAAGCTTGTTTCTTCTCCTTCTTATTCTCCACCAGTTTTATTTGATTGAGTTTTCTGAGAGTTTCTTGGTCCTGTTCTTTCAGGTTGTGTTCCTTTTTCCTGTACAGATCCACTTGATGGGCTATATGATCTGTATAGACACCTTTTGTCATGCTTCCAAGTCCAACCACCTCTGCCAGTTTGCTCCTTACTGGTGAGGGCAGTCCCATCTGTAGTTTAGCTCTCAAAATTGACTGCTCAATTTGACTCACATCTGGATCATTTCCGGTAATATTTCTCCACACTTGATGAACTCTTGACACATAGGCTCTCTGATTTTCTTGTTGTCCTAGTGGGTCAATCAGAATGTTGTCAGGATGCACATTTGTTGGAAACGTATCTTTCAGTGCTCTCCACAGACGATTTCTACTTGCAGCTAACAATTCAGGGTCATTCACCGCAGTCCCCACATATCGATGAAGTCCAGCTCTCTGAAAAATGTCTTCCATACCTGGAATCCCAAGGAGATTAGCCAAAAGTCTCTTAATGTCTCCTATGGCAGACTGTGTTCCCACCGTAATTTCTTCCAACTTTGAAATCCAAGGATTTTTCTTTACGTTGTTCCCCTTTTTTCCCCTTCTTTTGATCTGCCTTATACGTGGATACAAGCACTTGCATTATCTTGATGACGTCTGGGTTAAGAGTCCCTTCCACTGGCCATGGTTGTTCAATGTCAGGCCAACGTTTATTCCATTTTCCAGATAACCTTGCAATACCATTAACTAGAGGATTACTATTTTGTACTTCATCAACAGGAGTAATTACTTTTGTAGTTTTGATGTCCTTTTTCCCCATTGTAACGACTCTTTTATATGTTTCCCTCCTTTTTTATATTTTTTATATTTTAGTATTATTTTTTCTGTTATTTATTTATATTTTTATTGTTTTTGTATTTTATTTTTGAACTTTTTTTTCTTATTTGTTTTTTGAAAATTAAAATTAATTAATCAATCAATCAATCAATCAATCAATCAATTATTTAATTATTTAATTAATTAATTAATCAATATATCCATTTATTTTATTTTACCAAATTATTGATTAGTGGCAATCTTACCACATCCGATCAGGAAAAGTAAAGGAAAGCAGTCAACTTCAGAGCAATCCAAAAAAGAAAGACCTGTAATCCAGCAACACTACAGCACTCACAAACTAATTGCTTAATAATCACCCAATTACCTTAATTTTAAAGAATAATGTCAGTGCTGGATTTCCAACACAACTCTAATCAAAACAACTAATTCACAAAAACCCTAATGTGGAATTATCAATTACATCAATTCATCAGTCTGTTGCCAAGTTCCTGTGAAATGGTCACAACATGAAATATTATATGCATACACAATGTATCTATTATATCCTGTAAGGGAAAGTAGGTTTTGTGGATAGAACAGTACTGGCCTTAATTGGACTTGATCCGTTGCAGCACACCCTGTCGCTTGATGTACTCGTCAGCACCTCCTCTCTCTCTCTCTGTCTCCTCCTTCTCGTCTCTCACATGACTGAAAAAAAAGTTAACAGACAACAATTTAGTATTTTATGCATACCTATGTTCACATTGGCGCTAAGAAATAAGCAAACAGCTTAACTCAGGAATATTATAAATAGCGCAATAACATTTAATTTAATTTATTTATTTAATTATTTTTTAATCTGTCAACATATCTCTCATTTATCAATTCAATCAAATAGTTTACTATTTGTAAATAGTTACTTATTGTAATCTGCAGATTTATAGTTATTTTCTTATCCATTACAAAACATCTCTATACATTCTTAAAAAGTCTGCCCTGTAGGCTCATGATATTCTAATAGTTAGTAAACGTTCTCTGTTTATAGAGACTCATAAGATTTTTAACCTTAACGTCCTTCCAGGGGGCTCATATATAGTTAACAATTATTAACGTTCTCACCAACGGAGACTCATAAGATTTTTTAACCTTAACTTACATATTTCCTTATGAAAAAAAAAAAAACCTGTTCTCAACCAAAACATATACAGTGGGGAGAACAAGTATTTGATACACTGCCGATTTTGCAGGTTTTCCTACTTACAAAGCATGTAGAGGTCTGTAATTTTTATCATAGGTACACTTCAACTGTGAGAGACAGAATCTAAAACAAAAATCCAGAAAATCACATTGTATGATTTTTAAGTAATTAATTTGCATTTTATTGCATGACATAAGTATTTGATACATCAGAAAAGCAGAACTTAATATTTGGTACAGAAACCTTTGTTTGCAATTACAGAGATCATACGTTTCCTGTAGGTCTTGACCAGGTTTGCACACACTGCAGCAGGGATTTTGGCCTACTCCTCCATACAGACCTTCTCCAGATCCTTCAGGTTTCGGGGCTGTTGCTGGGCAATATGGATTTTCAGCTCCCTCCAAAGATTTTCTATTGGGTTCAGGTCTGGAGACTGGCTAGGCCACTCCAGGACCTTGAGATGCTTCTTACGGAGCCACTCCTTAGTTGCCCTGGCTGTGTGTTTCGGGTCATTGTCATGCTAGAAGACCCAGCCATGACCCATCTTCAATGCTCTTACTGAGGGAAGGAGGTTGTTGGCCAAGATCTCGCGATATATGGCCCCATCCATCCTCCCCTCAATACGGTGCAGTAGTCCTGTCCCCTTTGCAGAACAGCATCCCCAAAGAATGATGTTTCCACCTCCATGCTTCACGGTTGGGATGGTGTTCTTGGGGTTGTACTCATCCTTCTTCTTCCTCCAAACACGGCGAGTGTTTAGACCAAAAAGCTCTATTTTTGTCTCATCAGACCACATGACCTTCTCCCATTCCTCCTCTGGATCATCCAGATGGTCATTGGCAAACTTCAGACGGGCCTGGACATGCGCTGGCTTGAGCAGGGGGACCTTGCGTGCGCTGCAGGATTTTAATCTATGACGGCGTAGTGTGTTACTAATGGTTTTCTTTGAGACTGTGGTCCCAGCTCTCTTCAGGTCATTGACCAGGTCCTGCCGTGTAGTCCTGGGCTGATCCCTCACCTTCCTCATGATCATTGATGCCCCACGAGGTGAGATCTTGCATGGAGCCCCAGACAGAGGGTGATTGACCGTCATCTTGATCTTCTTCCATTTTCTAATAATTGCGCCAACAGTTGTTGCCTTCTCACCAAGCTGCTTGCCTATTGTCCTGTAGCCCATCCCAGCCTTGTGCAGGTCTACAATTTTATCCCTGATATCCTTACACAGCTCTCTGGTCTTGGCCATTGTGGAGAGGTTGGAGTCTGTTTGATTGAGTGTGTGGACAGGTGTCTTTTATACAGTTAACGAGTTCAAACAGGTGCAGTTAATACAGGTAATGAGTGGAGAACAGGAGGGCTTCTTAAAGAAAAACTAACAGGTCTGTGAGAGCCGGAATTCTTACTGATTGGTAGGTGCAATAAAATGCAAATTAATTACTTAAAAATCATACAATGTGATTTTCTGGATTTTTGTTTTAGATTCTGTCTCTCACAGTTGAACTGTACCTATGATAAAAATTACAGACCTCTACATGCTTTGTAGGAAAACCTGCAAAATCGGCAGTGTATCAAATACTTGTTCTCCCCACTGTATATGTATATATCTCTAACATAAATCTTATCCTAACATGAGTGGACACAACAGAGACGTCTTTATTATTATTTTTTCTCTCCCCCCCCCCACACACACATACACAGTTTAAACAAGAATGCATCCGTTCATACAATACACTAAGCATGCTACCGTCGCTCCTTATTTCTCATTGTTCCTTCCTAAATTTGTGCTACCTCGAGTTGCAGATTATTCAATGAGAGGTTACTTCGGACATACAGTGGGGGAAAAAAGTATTTAGTCAGCCACCAATTGTGCAAGTTCTCCCACTTAAAAAGATGAGAGAGGCCTGTAATTTTCATCATAGGTACATGTCAACTATGACAGACAAAATGAGAGAAAAAAAATCCAGAAAATCACATTGTAGGATTTTTTATGAATTTATTTGCAAATTATGGTGGAAAATAAGTATTTGGTCAATAACAAAAGTTTCTCAATACTTTGTTATATACCCTTTGTTGGCAATGACACAGGTCAAACGTTTTCTGTAAGTCTTCACAAGGTTTTCACACACTGTTGCTGGTATTTTGGCCCATTCCTCCATGCAGATCTCCTCTAGAGCAGTGATGTTTTGGGGCTGTCGCTGGGCAACACGGACTTTCAACTCCCTCCAAAGATTTTCTATGGGGTTGAGATCTGGAGACTGGCTAGGCCACTCCAGGACCTTGAAATGCTTCTTACGAAGCCACTCCTTCGTTGCCTGGGAGGTGTGTTTGGGATCATTGTCATGCTAAAAGACCCAGCCACGTTTCATCTTCAATGCCCTTGCTGATGGAAGGAGGTTTTCACTCAAAATCTCACGATACATGGCCCCATTCATTCTTTCCTTTACACGGATCAGTCGTCCTGGTCCCTTTGCAGAAAAACAGCCCCAAAGCATGAAGTTTCCACCCCCATGCTTCACAGTAGGTATGGTGTTCTTTGGATGCAACTCAGCATTCTTTGTCCTCCAAACACGATGAGTTGAGTTTTTACCAAAAAGTTATATTTTGGTTTCATCTGACCATATGACATTCTCCCAAACTTCAGACGGGCCTGGACATGTACTGGCTTAAGCAGGGGGACACGCCTGGCACTGCAGGATTTGAGTCCCTGGCGGAGTAGTGTGTTACTGATGGTAGGCTTTGTTACTTTGGTCCCAGCTCTCTGCAGGTCATTCACTAGGTCCCCCCGTGTGGTTCTGGGATTTTTGCTCACCGTTCTTGTGATCATTTTGACCCCACGGGGTGAGATCTTGCGTGGAGCCCCAGATCGAGGGAGATTATCAGTGGTCTTGTATGTCTTCCATTTCCTAATAATTGCTCCCACAGTTGATTTCTTCAAACCAAGCTGCTTACCTATTGCAGATTCAGTCTTCCCAGCCTGGTGCAGGTCTACAATTTTGTTTCTGGTGTCCTTTGACAGCTCTTTGGTCTTGACCATAGTGGAGTTTGGAGTGTGACTGTTTGAGGTTGTGGACAGGTGTCTTTTATACTGATAACAAGTTCAAACAGGTGCCATTAATACAGGTAACGAGTGGAGGACAGAGGAGCCTCTTAAAGAAGAAGTTACAGGTCTGTGAGAGCCAGAAATCTTGCTTGTTTGTAGGTGACCAAATACTTATTTTCCACCATAATTTGCAAATAAATTCATTAAAAATCCTACAATGTGATTTTCTGGATTTTTTTCTTCTCAATTTGTCTGTCATAGTTGACGTGTACCTATGATGAAAATGACAGGCCTCTCTCATCTTTTTAAGTGGGAGAACTTGCACAATTGGTGGCTGACTAAATACTTTTTTCCCCCACTGTATACTTCGTCAACTATATTCCGAGAGGTAACGTGCAATTGAATGTATCTTCCACAAACTCACAGTTCCCAGAACTGACCCGAAGGTCAATCTAATGACTCTCCTAGGATTTATGGCCCATCTTAATGATCGCCTCGTTTGAGGGCTTCCTTAAAATCAGCGACGTCCTAAAAGTATACTTTTTCCTTATTTCCTGGCCTTATTCCTTCATGCTTTTCCTGGACACTCCTTTTAATTTTATTCAAGCCAAATATCGGTGTGTCCAGTGTTAATAATTCCTATAGACACTCCCCCCTGTTTGCGTTGTTCCCAATGCAAACAAATTTAGAAATTTAGAACGGATTCTCATCACACAGCAAATAACAGCAAAGCGCACACACAAGTCCTTTGACGGTACATCTGAACGCACACACATACACAAGCTCACGAATCGACCAGCGCCCAAAGCTGTGAGAAATCTCACCTTATCTGCCGGCGTCTTGAGCGGGAGTCACTTCGCAGCCCATGAATGGAATGCTGAGAAAAGACGTAATACGTCCCAAAGGTTCCTCGTCGCCATTCTGTGGTGTCCGAGACAACGATGCCGATTATGCTGTGATGATAAGAAGTCCGCTGACGCTGTACTTTGATTATAAAGGTTTATTGTATCAAAGAAGTTCAGCGTCAATTTACAGACATCTACAGATATCTGGAGAATAACCGGACCCAAATCTCTGATATGTTATTTCTCCCCGTCCTTTGTTCAAAACATGGTATTTATCCTATGTAACATAAGATGGGTGGTTTTTGACAGACCAATCCCCGGCTTCCACATATCTCCAAATGTCCTCTATTCCAAGAAGCCTATGTAGTAATGCTTTCCAGATGTTTCAGCAAAGCAGAGTAGAGTTCATCTATTACAACATTTGCAAATGTCAGCAAAATCATAGACCTTCAGACACTACACCTTAAACTCAGACGACTTCGACCACCCATCCACTCCACTGAATAGCAGGCTAGTGATTGCTTTGCAATGCTTGCAGTTAGCCACTGATTCCTTCCAAACCACTCATTGTTGAATTTGCGATTTCCAACTTGTTGTGTAATGTTTATGTCCAATGGCGGATGAGCACCGATACGTTTTATCTATAATTTCTCTTCATAATTTCTCTTCATATGACAAGGATTGAAAAGGATTTGCCAGTAGATTGTCGACTTGATTCATGATGATTACTGCTAGCTTGCTAGCTAAGATTAGGAAAGTATGATGTTGACATGATCAGTCCAATCAAAGATACGGTAGATGTAACGTGATTTGACGTCATTTTATCTGGGGCCAATGACCTTGAGCCTTCTTGGATGGGCACTTCTAATGTAACTCTATGGCAGCACCCAAGGGGCTTGAATTTTTGATTTTGCAGTGACGCAGTGTCCCTATGAGTGACAGAACACTGAGACAATCACGGCGCAACTAGAGAACATTACACAATCACGGCGCAACTAGAGAACATTACCAACCCATACGCTCCGTATTTTCCGCTGGCTGCCCCACCACAACAGAAAGCACTGAGCTAGGCTGAAACACTTGTATTTTGGAGCTGCCTTACTCAAGAAAGCAAAATAGACCATGTTTGTATGCGGCTTTAATAACTCAATATATATATATATATTTTTTTTAACATTGTTTGCAAACTGATATGTGACACATAGTAATGCCAAAATAACATGCAAAACAATAATGTTTTTTTAAGCTAAACAGGTGGGGCTCAAAACAGGTGGGGCTCTCACCTGCCCTGAATGACGGGTTGCCACTGGACACAATACATGCAGTGGCGACCCGTCATTCAGGGTGTCATGTAAAAATCTTCCCAGCGTAAAATAGTTCCCAATCGTGCTGATTGTGTTGTGATTGTGATGTCATGTTGTAACAAATGTCTGAGTGAAAATGTTCCCAGTCAATAATTCCACGCGCGTCTCATGCAGATGTTTCTCTCACACCCACTCGCACTTGATTTAGCTAGCTAACTAGCATAATTAGATGTTAACTGGTCGAGATAGTTTGTTCTCAGAGGTGTGCAGGTTTAACTTGTTTGTATAGCTAACTAACTAACAAATATGTGCACTGTCAATCGTAAACGTAGCGCCAAGTCTTTGCAATCGCAAAAAGTATCTCTGTTTCCTCAGGAAGATGGCGGACTGAACACAGCGGTGCAGATCGCCTCAAGATAAAAACGTAATATTCAATATCAGTAAGTTAGACTAAATATTAATACTTCATATACTCGTGGGTAATAACCTTCAATCTGGATAACAACACAAAACAAATCATAAGGCTAGAGAAATGTATCGACAAATCTTACAAAAACAAGCAACACCCAACATGACGGAGAGTAAACAAGGAGAACCAATCTCCAAAAGAAAACGTGACTCCTCGACGGACACAGATGATTTATGCTTTTCACCACCGGGAATGGTAAGGGTGGAAACCGATATGTTAAAATCGATAAATGAATTAGTCAGTAAAGATATAAAGGATTTGAAGGAGAACATCGAGATGAGTGACGAAAAAGCTGCGACAATGGAGAAGGAAACAAACAAGCTAAAGGGGACAGTCAATAAGATTGAAACGGACATTAATGAACTGAAAAAGGAGAACATCTTTCTGAGAGAAGACTTACTTGACATACAAAATAGATCTATGAGAGAAAATCTGGTACCTACTGGTATCCAAGAAAAAGAAGGCGATGTTCCTGAAAGTGTAGTGAAGGAATTCTTCTTACAGCCCTTCAAATCCCATGCGATGCTGTCAACAAAATCCAACTGAAATGTGTACACCGTTTCGGACATAGAGGACAGAGATATGAGGGCCCAATCATTGCCAAATGTGCTTTATTTAAAGATATAATAATGGTTAAAAGCCTGGGTGAAAGACTCGCTGGCACGAAAATAGGCATAAATGATCTGTTCCCGAAGGTAATTGCAGAACGGTGCAAAATTCTGTATCCAATCATCAAGGAGAATAGATTAAAAGGGAAACGTGTAGCTCTCGTAGTCGATAAACTGTATATTTAGAACCAAATGTTCTGAGACACAAGGACTACTCCATGGCTATTCTATGTTCCAATAGAGGAGTCAAACAATGGAACACCCAATACTAGCCATTGTAGGGATTGTAATACATTTTTATTTTTGTAATGGCAATCCTGGTTATAGGTAACAATCCTTTGCATGAACTGCCTACATTATTATGCATATTATTAGTTAATTATGGAAATTAAGATATGCAATATTTTTGTATGTATATATTTGTTTTAATAGCTATAATGCAAATCGAGGTGAGGGCGTTGGAGATGCTTTTGGCGGTTGATCTGCTTCTGTTCTGTGGGTGGCACTGTGTGCTCTTTTCAAAGGATGGGTCCTGGTCTCTCAGAGGCCCTGGGATCCGGGGGGCGGGGGTGGTCTGCCGGTCACTGGGATGACAACCTATCTTGGGATGGGGAGGGGTTTTAGCGGGTGGAATTGTGGAGAACAATTGGAGGATTACTTAGTAGCAATGCAAATATCATGGTACAGCTATATGGACACTCAATCACTATGGTACTTTTTAATGGTGAGTTTACAAACATATATTATGATAAATAGATTTAAAACGTGTATCTCATTATGGTAAATTATGAAATAAGTATAGCCAGTTATTATTGTAATGGCTTAGCAGATAATAAGAAAAGAAGATCGGTATTTACCTGGCTAAAAGAGAAGGAATATAATATCTATTGTTTACAGGAAACTCATTCAACAATTTTAAATGAAGTTGTGTTGGAAAAAGGACTGGAGGGGCGAAATATATTTCTCCCATGGACAAAGAAACTCAAAAGGGGTGATGATATGAATTAACATTAATTTTGATCCGAATGTGCAAATTGTCCAAACAGATCCTCAAGGTAGATGGATGATTTTAAATATGTTATTGGACCATAAACAGATATGGCTAATTAACCTATATGGTCCAAATAATGATGATCCACGCTTCTTTGAAAATATATAATTTAGCAACCCTACAAGCAATACAAGACTCTATTATTATGGTGGGATATTATAATACGGTTTTAAATACCTCTATGGACCGTAAAGGAAATCACACTACAAACTATCACCCTCATGCACTTAAGGAAATCACGAATGTCATGGATATATTGGAACTAGTGGATATATGGAGGCTAAAATATCCTGACCTAATTATTTGATGGTCCGACCGCATTCTGTCCCCTATCAACACTTTAAAAACTTTTGGTGCCAGAGAGAATGACATAAGAAAGTAGTCAAGACGACTAGCTTGATTGAGCCTCCGCCATGTACAGTGGGGAGAACAAGTATTTGATACACTGCCGATTTTGCAGGTTTTCCTACTTACAAAGCATGTAGAGGTCTGTAATTTTTATCATAGGTACACTTCAACTGTGAGAGACGGAATCTAAAACAAAAATCCAGAAAATCAACATTGTATGCTTTTTAAGTAATTCATTTGCATTTTATTGCATGACATAAGTATTTGATACATCAGAAAAGCAGAACTTAATATTTGGTACAGAAACCTTTGTTTGCAATTACAGAGATCATACGTTTCCTGTAGGTCTTGACCAGGTTTGCACACACTGCAGCAGGGATTTTGGCCTACTCCTCCATACAGACCTTCTCCAGATCCTTCAGGTTTCGGGGCTGTCGCTGGGCAATACGGACTTTCAGCTCCCTCCAAAGATTTTCTATTGGGTTTAGGTCTGGAGACTGGCTAGGCCACTCCAGGACCTTGAGATTCTTCTTACGGAGCCACTCCTTAGTTGCCCTGGCTGTGTGTTTCGGGTCGTTGTCATGCTGGAAGACCCAGCCACGACCCATCTTCAATGCTCTTACTGAGGGAAGGAGGTTGTTGGCAAAGATGTCATTGTACGCTGATGATTCATGTTTTCTTTTAAATCCACAATTTGGATCGCTCCACAGCCTCATAGAGGATCTAGATACTTTTTCTAACCTCTCTGGATACGTGTACTATATTACATATTGGATCACAAAAAAATACAACTTTTATTTTACTGTGTAGTTTACCAATAAATTGGTCTGACGGTGATGTGGACATACTCAGTATACATATCCAGAAAGAAAGAAATGATCTCAATCCAATAAATTGTCAGCAAAAATAGATAAGATCTTGCTACCATGAAAAGCAAAATACCTGTCTATTTGTCGAAAAAAAAACCTGATTAACTCTTTAATCATATCCCAGTTTACCTATTTGCTTATGGTCTTGCCTACGCCTTGCGACCTGTTTTTCTTTTAATTATATGAGCAAAAAATATTCCACTTTATTTGGAAGGGCAAGCCAGACAAAATTAAAAGGGCCTATTTATATAATGAATATGAATTTGGAGGGCAGAAATTATTACATATTAAAGCATTAGACCACTCACTAAAGGCGTCAGTCCTACAAAAGTCATACTTAAATCCGAACTGGTTCTCTAGAAAATTAGTAAGAACAGGTGTCTTTTATACAGGTAACGAGTTCAAACAGGTGCAGTTAATACAGGTAATGAGTGGAGAACAGGAGGGCTTCTTAAAGGAAAACTAACAGGTCTGTGAGAGCCGGAATTCTTACTGGTTGGTAGGTGATCAAATACTTATGTCATGCAATAAAATGCAAATTAATTACTTAAAAATCATACAATGTGATTTTCTGCATTTTTGTTTTAGATTCCGTCTCTCACAGTTGAATTGTATCTATGATAAAAAATTACAGACCTCTACATGCTTTGTAAGTAGGAAAACCTGCAAAATCAGCAGTGTATCAAATACTTGTTCTCCCCACTGTATCCTTGCTTCAGGTCCTGAGCTACAGGCAGTTAGATTTGGGTATGTCATTTTAGGCGAAATTTTAAAAAAAGGGTCAGATCCTTAAGAGGTTAAAGAAAATTGTGATAAATAAAAAAGTATACCAGTTTCATTTAAGGACCCAAAAATTGACAGCTGTGCCATATAGATTGCAAAATAGTTGGGAAGAGATTTTCGATGTACCGATTCCATGGCACATGGTTTATGAACTGATACGCAAAATGACGGCGGATTCAAAACGTATAAATGTTCTATTTAAATTATTATACAAAATTATTGTAACTAATAGAATGGTATATATATATACAGTGGGGGAAAAAAGTATTTAGTCAGCCACCAATTGTGCAAGTTATCCCCTTAAAAAGATGAGAGAGGCCTGTAATTTTCATCATAGGTACACGTCAACTATGACAGACAAAATGAGAAAAAAAATCCAGAAAATCACATTGTAGGATTTTTTATGAATTTATTTGCAAATTATGGTGGAAAATAAGTATTTGGTCAATAACAAAAGTTTCTCAATACTTTGTTATATACCCTTTGTTGGCAATGACACAGGTCAAACGTTTTCTGTAAGTCTTCACAAGGTTTTCACACACTGTTGCTGGTATTTTGGCCCATTCCTCCATGCAGATCTCCTCTAGAGCAGTGATGTTTTGGGGCTGTCGCTGGGCAACACAGACTTTCAACTCCCTCCAAAGATTTTCTATGGGGTTGAGATCTGGAGACTGGCTAGGCCACTCCAGGACCTCGAAATGCTTCTTACGAAGCCACTCCTTCGTTGCCCGGGCGGTGTGTTTGGGATCATTGTCATGCTGAAAGACCCAGCCACGTTTCATCTTCAATGCCCTTGCTGATGGAAGGAGGTTTTCACTCAAAATCTCACGATACATGGCCCCATTCATTCTTTCCTTTACACGGATCAGTCATCCTGGTCCCTTTGCAGAAAAACAGCCCCAAAGCATGATGTTTCCACCCCCATGCTTCACAGTAGGTATGGTGTTCTTTGGATGCAACTCAGCATTCTTTGTCCTCCAAACACGACGAGTTGAGTTTTTACCAAAAAGTTATATTTTGGTTTCATCTGACCATATGACATTCTCCCAATCCTCTTCTGGATCATCCAAATGCACTCTAGCAAACTTCAGACGGGCCTGGACATGTACTGGCTTAAGCAGGGGGACACGTCTGGCACTGCAGGATTTGAGTCCCTGGCGGTGTAGTGTGTTACTGATGGTAGGCTTTGTTACTTTGGTCCCAGCTCTCTGCAGGTCATTCACTAGGTCCCCCTGTGTGATTCTGGGATTTTTGCTCACCGTTCTTGTGATCATTTTGACCCCACGGGGTGAGATCTTGCGTGGAGCCCCAGATCGAGGGAGATTATCAGTGGTCTTGTATGTCTTCCATGTCCTAATAATTGCTCCCACAGTTGATTTCTTCAAACCAAGCTGCTTACCTATTGCAGATTCAGTCTTCCCAGCCTGGTGCAGGTCTACAATTTTGTTTCTGGTGTCCTTTGACAGCTCTTTGGTCTTGGCCATAGTGGAGTTTGGAGTGTGACTGTTTGAGGTTGTGGACAGGTGTCTTTTATACTGATAACAAGTTCAAACAGGTGCCATTAATACAGGTAACGAGTGGAGGACAGAGGAGCCTCTTAAAGAAGAAGTTACAGGTCTGTGAGAGCCAGAAATGTTGCTTGTTTGTAGGTGACCAAATACTTATTTTCCACCATAATTTGCAAATAAATTCATTAAAAATCCTACAATGTGATTTTCTGGATTTTTTTCCTCATTTTGTCTGTCATAGTTGACGTGTACCTATGATGAAAATTACAGGCCTCTCTCATCTTTTTAAGTGAGAGAACTTGCACAATTGGTGGCTGACTAAATACTTTTTTTCCCCACTGTATATATATATATATATATATATATATATGGGGGATACAACCTTCCCAGCTATGCAGATTTTGCTGCGAAGAGACAGAATCAGGTCCAGGAATGGCTGAAGAATTGCAATATCTACCTGGAGCTAAGTCTGCAGATAGCACTACTGGGTGATTTGTCACTTTTAGCAACAACAAAAAAATCTTGAATTTACAATCTGTAGAAACTATGAGAATAGAAAGGTTCAGAACTTTTGTGAAACATCACAGCACAGTTGAAAAATATATGGAAAATAGAAATCCAATATGGATGGTATTAAGAGATAGATGTGAGGGGTTGAATGGAGCTGAAGGGTGGGACTAATAACAACAAGATAACTCATGTAAAATATACTGTGTCCGTAAAGTGTATATCGGTTCAGAACTTTTGTGAAAAGCACATTTTAAAATATATGGCAAATAGAAATCAAACTGGATGGACATAAGAAATAGATGGGAGAGGTTGAGGGTAGAGGAAGGACAGGACTAAAAACAAACAAAATATAACTATTGTAAAATAGATTGTGTCCGTAAAATGTATATAGTATGTATAAGCTGGAAGTAGAAGACTAAGTGTTGTTGTTCATTAGTTTACTCCAATTACGGGAGGGGTGGTAGGGTTAGTGGAAAATAATAAAGGAAAATATATTTTAAAAAGATATGTATGTATCGATTACCATTAAAATGGAGGATAAAATAGGTTTAATGAATCATATACACTACCGGTCAAAAGTTTTAGAAACACCTACTCATTCAAGGGTTTTTCTTTATTTGTACTATTTTCTACATTGTAGAATAATAGTGAAGACATCAACACTATGAAATAACACATATGGAATCATCTAGTAACCAAATAAGTGATAAACAAATCTAAATATATTTTATATTTGAGATTCTTCAAAGTAGCCACCCTTTGCCTTGATGACAGCTTTGCACATTCTTGTCATTCTCTCAACCAGCTTCATGAGGTAGTCACCTGGAATGCATTTCAATTAACAGGTGTGCCTTCTTAAAAGTTAATTTGTGGAATTTCTTTCATTCTTAATGCGTTTGAGCCATTCAGTTGTGTTGTGACAAGGTAGGGGGGTATACAGAAGATAGCCCTATTTGGTAAAAGACCAAGTCCAAAACAGATACCTTATTTCCATAATTATTCAGACCCTTTGCTATTAGACTCGAAATTGAACTCGGGTGCATCCTGTTTCCACCAAGACTCTTTCTAGAGCTGGCCGCCCGGCCAAACTGAGCAATCGAGGGAGAAGGGCCTTGGTCAGGGAGCTGACCAAGAACCCGATGGTAACTCTGACAGAGCTCTAGAGTTCCTCTGTGGAGATGGGAGAACCTTCAGAAGGACAACCATCTCTGCAGCACTCCACCAATTAGGCCTTTATGGCAGAGTGTCCAGACTGAAGCCACTCTTCAGTAAAAGGCACATGACAGCCCGCTTGGAGTTTGCCAAAAGGCACCTAAAGACTCTCAGACCATGAGAAACAAGATTATCTGGTCTGATGAAACCAAGATTGAACCCTTTGGCCTGAATGTCAAGCGTCACGTCTGGAGGAATCCTGGCACCATCCCTATGGTAAAGCATGGTGGTGGCAGCATCATGCTGTGGGGATGTTTTTCAGCGGCAGGGACTGGGAGACTAGTCAGGATTGAGGCAAAGGTGAACGGAGCAAAGTACAGAGAGATCCTTGATGAAAACCTGCTCCAGAGCGCTCAGGACCTCAGACTGTGGCAAAGGTTCACCTTCCAACAGGACAATGACCCCACCCAACCTGACAGAGCTTGAGAGGATCTGCAGAGAAGAATGGGAGAAACTCCCCAAATACAGGTGTGCCAAGCTTGTAGCGTCATACCCAAGAAGACTCCAGGCTGTAACCGCTGCCAAAGGTGCTTCAACAAAGTACTGAGTAAAGGGTCTCAATACTTATGGAAATGTGATATACGTTTTTTATTTTTAATACATTTGTAAAACAATTCTAAAAATCTGTTTTTGCTTTGTCATTATGGGGTATTGTGTGTAGATTGATGAGGAAAAAAACAATTCAATCAATTTTAGAATAAGGCTGTAACGTAACAAAATGTGGACGTAAAGGGGTCTGAATACTTTCTGAATGCACTAAGTCAGTCCTAGCTCACTCATTAATATCTTAATCGAAATTACGGATTGCCTCTTATCTGCTCGTCATTCCTTTATGCCATAGTTTGTACATCTCAATTGTCAGTAGAAACCACATTTGTTTAAGCAAGTCAGCCATGTTTTTTTAAAAGGCAGTAAATGAGGCTGCCAGACAAGGCTCCGCTGATAGCCAGGTGTAGCAGTGGTAAGGATTCACTCCATGGTGCTGAAAAGAAAGCTCTGCTGTTGGGACAGCTTTATTTAGGCCCTAACAGTTTGTGGGCAACGTTTGTCACCGTTATAGTGCAATGAATGTACTGTTTAGTGTTGTGTTGTGTCGTGGCTTTGCTGGCATGCATTTTAAAAAATGGGAGGGGGGGGTTTGCCCCACCAAGATTTACATGTTAAAATCGCCACTGAATACATGAAGATAATAAAATCTTTCATCCACAAATGTGGTAAGTCTATTAGTGGTAGCAGGTATTCTGTAGCCTTGTGGTCCAGTATGTTTGTGATTTAGCCAACTCCTCTGTGTTCGCATGCCAAATATATGGCATGACAAACATACTGTAGATACAATAGAAAAGTTGGCTACAGAGCAAATGCACTATGGACCAGGCTAGGTATTCTATTCTGCTCTAAAACTAAAAGGAGAGCCTGATGAATATGTTTAAAATATATATCCCTAAATATGTATTATTGTCATTGAGAGGTGCCACTGGCAGTCGAGTCAGTTTCCTTGAATACTCATCCTAATGGATTTGATGTTGTGCTCTTATCAGTGTTGGGATTAGATGAATGGCATCACTCTAATTACAAACAAAACCAGATTTGCTTTTGCTTTTTCAGCAAAAATGAAAGAATAGGTTCTGTAGTGCCATCGTGTGTGGGTAAGTTAAATGTTTAAATGTTTTTCTACTATTTCTGATGGTGTCATAATACAGGTACCAGTAGACTGCTAATACTGTTAGATACTAATCTCCGTAACTGGTGAGCTAGGGTTCTAACCAACACTCTTCTTCTCAGTGTCGACTTCGTGGAATCGCCGGTGCACTGCCCTCAACTATAGTGGGAATATTCTATAGGCATCAGCTCACCCAAACTAATATTCACTTTATCTGACTGAAGAATAATCTACTTTTCTCACTTAATTCATTCTGTCCCCAGTTCTTTTACACACCGATATGTCAAATATTTTTGTTACTGATCTGTTCTCTGTTAAATAGCAGTGGCTTTCATAGGCCTATAAAATGCATGTGTTTGTCTATTCCAGAGGGTTTCCGTCAACGACGGATGATGAAGGTAAGCTTGACCTCCCTTCAAAGGTTTTAATTTACTATTGAAAATGCCGTGCCTTTATTCAGGGCTGTTGCATGGATCGTTTTTATTCATTAACATAATGCCTGGAATGTTTTCCTATTTCTTATCGACAGACATGATTGTGAATTTACCCCATGTTCACCCAACCCCAATCTGTCAGGATCCAGGTAAGTCATGGAAATGTCAGCACTGATCAGCTTTTTCACTTTGACTGTGGTTACTGACTGTCAGTGGAGGGTTTGACCAGTTGGTTCAGGATGTATTCAATGAATACTTAACCAATATAGAAATTGAGTTTGTATTACTTTAAATTCGGTGTACTCAAACTTGGCACAAAATACATTTTGTATTCATGGTATACTGTGCCATTGTTCTTCTTTATGCTCTGGCCATTTTACTTTATTGCGTCAAAAGGTTTGCTTTTTAATTATCTCAAATAGCTGAGGGTAGTGAAGGCTGGGGTAACTAGTAATCCTCCTTGCATAGGGCTGCATACACAGCTTTACTCACGGTTGCATCACCTGATCTACTGAGAATACTAGACCACAGATCAGAATCTTTTTTTACAGTGTTTCCGCCATATTCATGGCAGTAATGAAGCTATTTATAACAGTGACAACCTTAAGAAATATTGGAAACAAGGGTTATCTAAACAATAGATAGACAACAAACATCTTAGTAACCATTTTTTCTTTTACATCATAGTTTACACCAACTCAGAATTCCTGACACAAAAGTGAGCCAAATAGAGGATGTGAAAGAGGGTGAGTGCTTGCAGCCAAATAATGTTCAGTACATTGACATCCTCTGTTATAGTTGGCTATGATGACTTGCACCCAAATCGGTTTATGCCTCTTTGCAGATGAAGAAAAGTCACCACCAACTCTCCAACTGTATGACAAAGTAGGTCAAGGGGAAAAGTGTCCTGTCCGCACACATATACTTTCAGGCTCATTTAGAGACAATGCATACAGAGCCTTCAGAATGTATTCACACCCCTTTACTTTTTCCACATTTTGTTGTGTTTACAGCCTGAATTTAAATTGAGATGTTTTGTCACTGGCTACACACAATAACCCATAATGTCAAAGTGGAATTATGTTTTTCTAATTTTTTACAAATTAATAAAAAATGAAAAGCTGAAATGTCTTGAGTCAATAAGTATTCAACCCCTTTGTTATGGCAAGCCTAAAAAGGTTCTGGAATAAAAATGTGCTTAACAAGTCACAATAAGTTGCATGGACTCACTCTGTGCAATAATAGTATTTAACATGACCTTTGAATGACTACCTCATATCTGTACCCCACAACTTACAATTATCTGTAAGGTCCCTCAGTCGCGCAGTGAATTTCAAACACAGATTCAACCACAAGGACCAGGGAGGTTTTCACAATGCCTCGCAAAGAAGGGAACCTATTGGTAGATGGATAAAAATTTACAAAAGTAGACATTGAATATCCCTTTGAGCTTTAAGTTATTAATTACACTTTGGATGGTGTATCAATACATCCAGTCACTACAAAGATACAGGTGTCCTTCCTAACTCAGTTGCCAGAGAGGAAGGAAACCACTCAGGGATTTCACCATGAGGCCAATGGTGACTTTCAAACAGTTACAGAGTTTAATGGCTGTGATAGGAGAAAACTGAGGATGGATCAACAACATTGTGGTTACTCCACAATACGAACCTAATTGACAGTGAAAAGGAAGCCTGTACAGAATACAAAACATTCCAAAACATACATCCTGTTTGCAACAAGGCACTAAAGTAATACAGCAAAAAATTTGGCAAAGCAATTAACTTTTTGTCCTGAATACAAGTATATTTTTGGGGCAAATCCAATACAACACATTACTGAGTACCACTCTCCATATTTTCAAGCATAGTGGTGGTTGCATCGTGTTATGGGTATGCTTGTAATTGTTAAGGACTGGGACGTTTTTCCAGATAAAAAATAAACGGAATGGAGCTAAGCACAGGCAAAATCCTAGAGGAAATCCTGGTTTAGTCAGCTTTCCACCAGACACTGGGAGATGAATTCAGCTTTCAGCAGGACAATAACCTAAAACACAAGGCCAAATCTACACTGGAGTTGCTTACCAAGTAGACAGTGTCCGAGTTACAGTTTTGACTTAAATCTACTTGAAAATCTATGGCAAGACCTCAAAATGGTTGTCTAGCAATGATCAACAAGCAATTTGGCAGAGCTTTAAGGATTTTGAAAATAATAAATTGGCAAATGTTGCACAATCCAGGTGTGGAAAGCTCTTAGAGACATACTCAGAAAGACTCACAGCCAATGTTCCCTCAAAAAACTTTAGGCACTGAGCTAATTTCAAGTCGCAAACTTGAACGTTGTGAAAATTATGTGGAACTTCCAGCGCATGTTTACTGTGAACACTGAGGCTGTACCAGCTTTACAGTTACAGTTTTAACAGTGGCCATGTAGGTTACTTGTTATGTATGGTACGACGTGCTGTACGTTATGGTTTACGACAGTGTGCTGCTTTACGTATGAATGAGTGGCACGTTATTAAACATCAGAGTGATGTACAATGTGAACCAATGTAGATGTGCCTTCTTCTACAGCTAAGCTAGATATAACATTGGCGACGAAGATGGCTGAATTCAGCTTACCACCGCCAGCACCATTCCTCGCCATGCCTGGTGAACCTCCAGTCACGTGGAATAACTGGTTTGAAAGTTAACACTTATCTCGAAGCTATGGACTTTTCTACAACCTCCGACAAGTGGAGGACAGCACAACTTCATCACTACCTCGGTACAGAGGGACAGAGGATTTTCAGAGCGCTTGGATCGACAGTCATCCTCCTACGGATGTGTGCTCTTACGATGCTACCGGCCACGGAAAAGACACCAACGGCCGAGTGAGTCCATTCAAAGCTATGTGGCTAATCTGAGGAATTTGGCTAGCTCTTGTCTTTTTAACTACGGGACACTTCAGGACGAGATAATCAGGGATCAGCTGATAGAGGGGAACTTATGTGAAAAGACAAGGGAGAAGTTGCTTTTGGAATCGGATCATTTACAACTTGATGGAGCTACAGTTGAAGTCGGAAGTTTCCATACACTTAGGTTGGAGTCATTAAAACTCATTTTTCAACCACTCCACACATTTCTTGTTAACAAACTATCGTTTTGGCAAGTCGGTTAGGACATCTACTTTGTGCATGACAAGTAATTTTTCCAACAATTGTTTACAGACAGATTATTTCACTTATAATTCACTGTATCACAATTCCAGTGGGTCAGAAGTTTACATACACTAAATTGACTGTGCCTTTAAACAGCTTGGAAAATTCCAGAAAATGTCATGGCTTTAGAAGCTTCTGATAGGCTAATTGGAATCATTTGAGTCAATTTGAGGTGTACCTATGGATGTATTTCAAGGCCTACCTTCAAATTTGTAGACCTCCACAAGTCTGGTTCATCCTTGGGAGCAATTTCCAAACGCCTGAAAGTACCACGTTCATCTGTACAAACAATAGTACGCAAGTATAAACACCATGGGACCACACAGCCGTCATGGTGTTTATACTTGCGTACTATTGTACTTGCGTACTTCCGCTTAGGAAGGAGACGCGTTCTATCTCATAGAGATTAACGTACTTTGGTGCAAAAAGTGCAAATCAATCCCAGAACAACAGCAAAGGACCTCGTGAAGATGTTGGAGGAAACAGGTACAAAAGTATCTATATCCACAGGAAAACGAGTCCTATATCGACATAACCTGAAAGGCCGCTCAGCAAGGAAGAAGCCACTGCTCCAAAACTGCCATAAAAAAGACAGACTACGGTTTGCAACTGCACATGGGGACAAAGCTCGTACTTTTTGGAGAAATGTCCTCTGGTCTGATGAAACAAAAATAGAACTATGACCATCGTTAAGTTTGAAAGAAAAAGGGGGAGCTTGCAAGCCAAAGAACACCATCCCAACCATGAAGCACAGGGGTGGCAGCATCATGCTGTGGGGGTGCTTTGCTGCAGGAGGGACTGGTGCACTTCACAAAATAGATGGCATCATGAGGAAGGAACATTATGTGGATATATTGAAGCAACATCTCAAGACATCAGTCAGGAAATTAAAGCTTGGTCGCAAATGGGTCTTCCAAATGGACAATGACCCCAAGCATACTTCCAAAGTTGTGGCAAAATGGCTTAAGGACAACAAAGTCAAGGTATTGGAGTGGCCATCACAAAGCCCTGATCTCAATCCTATAGAACATCTGTGGGCAGAACTGAAAAAGCATGTGTGAGCAAGGAGGCCTACAAACCTGACTCAGTTACACCAGCTCTGTCAGGAGGAATGGGCCAACATTCACCCAACTTATTGTGGGAAGCTTGTGGAAGGCTACCCGAAACATTTGACCCAAGTTAAACAATTTAAAGGCAATGCTACCAAATACTAATTGAGTGTATGTAAACTTCTGACCCACTGGGAATGTGATGAAAGAAATAAAAGCTGAAATAAATCATTCTCTCTGATATTATTCTGACATTTCGCATTCTTAAAATAAATTGGTGATCCTAACTGACCTAAAACAGGGAATTTTTACTAGGATTAAATGTCAGGATTAAATGTCAGGCTAAGGTGTATGTAAACTTCAGACTCCAACTGTATTCAAAATAGCACCAGGTTAAAGAGGCTTTGCAATGCTCTACTATGCTAACAGACAGCTCTGCAGCATACACTCGGCCCCCAGCCTTTCTCACACAGCAGCTTCAGCCCGCGCAGGCGCACTACAGCGATCACGCGCTGTGCACGCCATCCCACGTCAATAGCTGCATGGACACAGGCATGCCCATGCAGCATGCACACAGACAAACAAACAGAAGTAGCTGTGGCAACTGTGTGGCTAGCTCTCATGATTCAAGGGCTTCAAACTGCCCAGCCTGTGGGAAAATATGCAAGAACTGTTTAAAATACAATCACTTTGCAAAAGTGTGTCGTTCTGCCCCAGCTACTAGCTCCACTCAGAACTGGCCATTATTCTTCTCTTGCTCTCAGCATGAACACACTGAAATCCGAACTGTCTACACCAACCATGTGTCATTCAAGACATGCACTGTGCAGCTGGGCGAGGTGGGTTTGCCTTTGCTACTGGATACTGGCGCTGTGGTGTCGTTGCTCAACCTTGCCACTTACTACAAGTTTTTCAGTCACCTACCACTCCAACAGCCCTCCACTGCCCTGCGTGGGTACTGTAGCTCCACGATAGACATTGCAGGCACCCTCCAGGTCCCAGTGCACTACGGCGCCAAGCATCTACCATCATTCACATTTCACGTTGCAAAGCGCGGTGCAAACCTCCTGGGCCTCGACCTCTTCACAGGCTTGGGGTTCACACTGAGAGATGACAGAGGGTCAGCTATCCACCAGGTTACCTGCACATGGCAACAGAACTGGCCAGCTCTGTTTGATGGACTGGGCTGCCTCACACCCTTTATTCACATGCCCCTAGTGAATCTGGACATTACCCCAGTCATGGAGCCCCTGCGGCACATCCCCTTTGCACTGTGTGATGATGTCACAAAAGATCTCCAGTCACAGTTGGAGGCAGACATCATTGAGCCAGTCAACGCTGCCCCCTGAATTTCAAACTTGGTCATTGTGTGGATCTCCGTGCTGTGAACAAGGCCGTTGTCCCGGATAAGTACCCCTTGCCTACAGCTGAGGAGCTGACCGCACAATTTCACGGCTTCAGGGTCTTCACGAAGCTCGACCTGCGTCAGGGTTATCTTCAGGTGCCCCTCCACCAAGCCAGCAGAGACCTCGCGGCCTTCGTCACACACACTGGTGTGTTCAGATACACACATGCGTTTTGGACTTAGCGCCGCCCCCAGCTGCTTCCAGAAGGTGATGAGCATCATCCTCGCTGGAATACCCGGGGTGGCAGTCTATCTGGACGACATCGTGTTCCATGGCCCTGACCTCCACATGACCATCGACTCCACAGAGTATTCAATGCTCTACTGCAGAACAACCTGACCCTGAACGGCGAAAATCGCACCCTTGCAGCTCCAGCCGTCGAGTTTGTGGGATTCCGCCTGTCAGCCAAAGGCATTGCCCCACTTATGTCGAACATTGAAACCGTCCACCGCATCCCGGAACCTACCTCAGCCTCTCAGGTGGCCTCATTCTTGGGCATGACAGCCTACTACGGTTTCTGTCCCACTACTCTCAGACCACAGCGTCCCTTCGCCAGCTCTTCAAGAAGGATGAGCCATGGGCCTGGACTGCGGCCTGCTCAGACACGGTCTGCTCACTGAGGAGACAGCTCACAGCTCCAGTCTTGGCTCACTTTGACCCGTCTGCCCCACCATTGTCACCTGTGATGCCTCAGCTGGAGCACTAGGAGCTGTCCTCTCACAGCCACAGAATGGCATTGAGAGGTCCGTTGCCTTCGCCTCGAGGGCCCTGAGCCCCACTGAGCAACAGTACTCTGTTGGCGAACGAGAAGCGCTGGCCTGTGTCTAGGCATGCGAATGGTGGCACCTCTACCTCTATAGCCGGCTGTTCACGCTCCGAACCGACCACCAGTCCCTCACGACGCTACTGTCAGCCTCAGGAACTGGCCACAAGCCACATCGGCTGCACAGATGGGACGACCGCCTCATACAGTATGACTATCAGCTGAAGTTCACTCCGGGGAGGGATAGCGTGTTTGCAGACCTCCTCTCACGCTCCATCGATGCTCCTACTCTGACCGTCTTGCCAGACGACAATGAAACAGAGCTTGTACAAATGCTCTACGCTCCCCTTCAGCCAGCTGTCTCACTGGAGGAGCTGAAGCAAGCATTGGAACAGGACCCCACACGGTCTACCCTGCGCACCTACCACCAACAGCTCGAGAAGAACAAAAAAATATATAGGAACACAAGGCTTTGTCGTTGTTTTTTTTACAGAACTATTTGGCGATCGACTAGGAAAGTTGAGTGAAGTTTCATCTCTTGCTTCTCTCTGTGGGCTGATATTTCTGCGCGGCAGTCTCGGGGCTACTGCGCATGGGCGCATGCGCAAACTTTAGAGGGAACATTGCTCAAAGTTGTAATCGCTGCTTCTTTTTCTTCTGTGGGTTTTATGGTGGACTACAACCCAAAAAGGTGTATTGCCGCCATCAACTGGATAGGTTGACACCAAAACAAGGTAAAAAATAAATCCATACGTGATAGGGAAACTCACTTAATCCACCCAAATAAAGCTCTAGGGCCTGAGGGGGTGGTACAGCTTGTGACAATATTCCATGTAACTCCTTCGCCGAGAAATCTTTCAGCCCCAGGAACCGCTCCGCCACTTCCACAATAATTTCTATCTTCCTGGACCTTCTCTCCACCTTGGCAGTGCCATTTATCACCATAGCTATAAAGGCCAGAAAGTCCACCTTCTTAACCTTTCAAATATAAGGATCCTGCTGGTGAAAGGCAACCCCTGCAGCCTGCAGTGAAGGTCTATCCACCACCATTGACTCTTCAAGAATGGCGCCGGATGAGATGGCTTTTACGGCCCCCTAACCAATTCTGCTATTATGTGTATTTTTTCGCGTTATTTGTAATTTATTCTGTACATAATGTTTCTGCCACCGTCTCTTATGACCAAAAAGAGCTTCTGGATATCAGGATAGCGAATACTCACCTCGTATTGGACGAAGATTTTTTCTTCAACGAGTCGGACACGAAGGATATTCTACAGACACCCGACAAGGCCCAAATCCCCGTCATTTGCATGAGAAAGAGACAGAGATATCGTGGATGTAGGTTGGGGTGCCTTGTAAGGATCCGACGCCGAGTGAGTAATCTGCCTCTACCAACAGTCCTATTAGCCAACGTACAATCATTGGAAAACAAAATAGATGACCTACGATCACGGATATCCTACCAACGGGACATTAAAAACTGTAATATCTTATGTTTCACAGAGTCGTGGCTGAACCACGACATGGAAAACATCCAGCTGGTGGGATATACGGCTGACTCCGGTAAGACAAGGGGTGGTGGTCTATATATATATCTGTATATTTGTAAACAACAGCTGGTGCACGAAATCTAATATTAAGGAAGTCTCAAGGTTTTTCTCGCCTGAGGTAGAGTATCTCATGATAAGCTGTAGACCACACTATTTATCATCATAGCTGTCTATTTACCACCACAAACCGATGCTGGCACAAACACTGCACTCAATGAGCTGTATAAGACTAAACAGGAAAACGCTCATCCAGAGGCAGCACTCCTAGTGGCCGGGGACTTTAATGCAGGGAAACTTTAATCTGTTCTACCAGCATGTTAAATGTGCAACCAGAAGAAGAAAAAAACTCCAGACCACCTTTACTCCACACACAGAGTACAAACCTCGCCTCCATTTGGCAAATCTGACCACAATTCTATCCTCCTGATTCCTGCAAAAACTAAATCAGGAAGCACCAGTGACTCAGTTCATAAAGAAGTGGTCAGATGATGCAGATGCTAAGCTACAGGACTGTTTTGCTAGCACAGACTGGAATATGTTCCGGGATTCTTCCGATGGCATTGAGGAGTACACCACATAAGTCACTGGCTTCATCAATAAGTGCATCGATGATGTCGTCCCCACAGTGACCGTACGTACATACCCCAACCAGAAGCCATGGATTACAGGCAACATCCGCACTGAGCTAAAGGGTAGAGCTGCCGCTTTCAAGGAACGGGACTCTAACCCGGACGCTTATAAGAAATCCCGCTATGCCCGCCGACGAACCATCAAACAGGCAAAGAGTCAATACAGGACCAAGATTTAATCGTTGAACACCGGCTCCGACACTCGTAGGATGTGGCAGGGCTTGCAAACTATTACAGACTACAAAGGGAAGCACAACCGTGAGCTGCCCAGTGACAGGAGCCTACCAGACGAGCTAAATCACTTCTACGCTCGCTTCGAGGAAAGCAACACTGAAGCATGCATGAGAGCATCAGCAGTTCCGGATGACTATGTGATCACGCTCTCCATTGCCGATGTGTGTAAGACTTTTAAGCAGGTCAACATTCACAAGGCCGCAGGGCCAGACGAATTACCAGGACGCGTACTCCGAGCATGCGCTGACCAACTGGCAAGTGTCTTCACTGACATTTTCAACATGTCCCTGACTGAGTCTGTAATACCAACATGTTTCAAGCAGACCACCATAGTCCCTGTGCCCAAGAACACTAAGATAACCTGCCTAAATGACTACCGACCCGTAGGCTGGTCATGGCTCCCATCAACACCATTATCCCAGAAACCCTAGACCCACTCCAATTTGCATACCACCCAAACAGATCCACAGATGATGCAATCTCTATTGCACTCCACACTGCCCTTTCCCACCTGGACAAGAGGAACACCTACGTGAGAATGCTATTCATTGACTACAGCGCTGCGTTTAACACCATAGTGCCCTCAAAGCTCATCACTAAGCTAAGGACCCTGGGACTAAACACCTCCCTCTGCAACTGGATCCTAGACTTCCTGGGGTGCGTGCTCAGTCCCCTACTGTACTCCCTGTTCACCCATGACCGCATGGCCAGGCACGACTCTAACACCATCATTACGTTTGCCAACGACACAACAGTGGTAGGCCTGATCACCGACAACGATGAGACAGCTTATAGGAAGGAGGTCAGAGACCTGGCCATGTGGTGCCAGGACAACAACCTCTCCCTCAACGTGATCAAGACAAAGGAGATGATTGTGGACTACAGGGGAAAAAAGAGGACTGAGCACGCCCCCATTCTCATCGACGGGGCTGTAGTGGAACAGGTTGAGAGCTTCAAGTTCCTTGGTGTCCACATCACCAACAAACTATCATGGTCCAAACACACCAAGAGTCGTGAAGAGGGCACGACAAAGCCTATTCCCCCTCAGGAGACTGAAAAGATTTGGCATGGGTCCTCAGATCCTCAAAAACGCATATGGCTGTACCCTCGAGAGCATCCTGACTGGTTGCATCACTGCCTGGTATGGCAACTGCTCGGCCTCCAACCACAAGGCACTACAGAGGATAATGCGTACGGGCCAGTACATCACTGGGGCCAAGCTTCCTGCCATCCAGGACCTCTATACCAGGCGGTGTCAGAGGAAGGCCCTAAACATTGTCAAATACTCCAGCCACCCTAGTCATAGACTGTTCTCTTTGCTACCGCATGGCAAGCGGTACCGGAGTGCCAAGTCTAGGTCCAAAAGGCTTCTTAACAGCTTCTACCCCAAAGCCATAAGACTCATGAACAGCTAATCATGGCTACCTGGACTCTTTGCATTGTCCCCCTACCCCACCCCACCCCCTCTTTTACGCTGCTGCTACTCTCTGTTTATTATCTATGCAGAGTCACTTTAACTCTACCCACATGTACAGTGAGGGAAAAAAGTATTTGATCCCCTGCTGATTTTGTACGTTTGCCCACTGACAAAGACATGATCAGTCTATAATTTTAATGGTAGGTTTATTTGAACAGTGAGAGACAGAATAACAACAAAATAATCCAGAAAAACGCATGTCAAAAATGTTATAAATTGATTTGCATTTTAATGAGGGAAATAAGTATTTGACCCCCTCTCAATCAGAAAGATTTCTGGCTCCCAGGTGTCTTTTATACAGGTAACGAGCTGAGATTAGGAGCACACTCTTAAAGGGAGTGCTCCTAATCTCAGTTTGTTACCTGTATAAAAGACACCTGTCCACAGAAGCAATCAATCAATCAGATTCCAAACTCTCCACCATGGCCAAGACCAAAGAGCTCTCCAAGGATGTCAGAGACAAGATTGTAGACCTACACAAGGCTGGAATGGGCTACAAGACCATCGCCAAGCAGCTTGGTGAGAAGGTGACAACAGTTGGTGCGATTATTCGCAAATGGAAGAAACACAAAATAACTGTCAATCTCCCTCGGCCTGGGGCTCCATGCAAGATCTCACCTTGTGGAGTTGCAATGATCATGAGAATGGTGAGGAATCAGCCCAGAACTACACGGGAGGATCTTGTCAATGATCTCAAGGCAGCTGGGACCATAGTCACCAAGAAAACAATTGGTAACAGACTACGCAGTGAAGGACTGAAATCCTGCAGCACCCGCAAGGTCCCCCTGCTCAAGAAAGCACATATACAGGCCCGTCTGAAGTTTGCCAATGAACATTTGAATGAGTCAGAGGAGAACTGGGTGAAAGTGTTGTGGTCAGATGAGACCAAAATCGAGCACTTTGGCATCAACTCAACTCGCCGTGTTTGGAGGAGGAGGAATGCTGCCTATGACCCCAAGAACACCATCCCCACCGTCAAACATGGAGGTGGAAACATTATGCTTTGGGGGTGTTTTTCTGCTAAGGGGACAGGACAACTTCACTGCATCAAAGGGACGATGGACGGGGCCATGTACCGTCAAATCTTGGGTGAGAACTTCCTTCCCTCAGCCAGGGCATTGAAAATGGGTCGTGGATGGGTATTCCAGCATGACAATGACCCAAAACACACAGCCAAGGCAACAAAGGAGTGGCTCAAGAAGAAGCACATTAAGGTCCTGGAGTGGCCTAGCCAGTCTCCAGACCTTAATCCCATAGAAAATCTGTGGAGGGAGCTGAAGGTTCGAGTTGCCAAACGTCAGCCTCGAAACCTTAATGACTTGGAGAAGATCTGCAAAGAGGAGTGGGACAAAATCCCTCCTGAGATGTGTGCAAACCTGGTGCCCAACTACAAGAAACGTCTGACCTCTATGATTGCCAACAAGGGTTTTGCCACCAAGTACTAAGTCATGTTTTGCAGAGGGATCAAATACTTATTTCCCTCATTAAAATGCAAATCAATTTATAACATTTCGGACATGCGTTTCTCTGGATTTTTGTTGTTGTTATTCTGTCTCTCACTGTTCAAATAAACCTACCATTAAAATTATAGACTGATCATGTCTTTGTCAGTGGGCAAACATACAAAATCAGCAGGGGATCAAATACTTTCTTCCCTCACTGTACATATTACCTCAATTACCTCGACTAACCTGTGCCCCCGCACGCACATTGACTCTGTACCAGTACCCCTTGTATATAGCCTCCCTATTGTTATTTAATTTTACTGCTGGTCTTTTATAATTGTTTACTTATCTATTTTTTTTTACTTAACACTAATTTTTCTTAAAACTGCATTGTTGGTTAAGGGCTTGTAAGTAAGCATTTCACTGTAAGGTCGGCGCATGTGGCAAAAACAATTTTATTTTATTTTATTTCAAGTGCACCATTCAAACCCTCAACCCTTTTAACGGCTGCTGCATATGATATGCTCTGGATAGCCCTGACATTGGCCACCTCATTCTCTTTCACCCTTGTGGGGCATTCGAAAGACATGGCTTCATGGTTCCCACCACAATTGCAACATGTCACATTTTCATCACTTTTATAACACATAATAAGATATTTTCCACAACTTGGATATCTCAGCTTCTCCCTTCTGCAAACACTTGAAACATGACCAAAAGATTTACAATGATCACACTGCATTGGTCTTGGGATAGATGCTCTGACTCTGTAGTTAATATACCCCAACTGCACTTGAGTAGGAAGAGACACTTTTTCTTCATTCACCACACGATTCAGCCGACGTGCATCAATCACTCCAGGAATATTTTTCATCTCTTCAACATCTACCTCCCACGAGACTCCAGATATAACCCCCTTGAGGGGTGCCCTGTTCCTAAGAGACACACACGACACTTCAAACTTATCAAATCAGGTGAGACGCAACACCCGTTTCTTCTGATCCTCAGAAGCACGAAAAGTAAAAACCAGCCCGCCTCTTGTGAACCTCACAGCCTTCACTCTACCCAGCACTCTCTCCACCAGTTTGGATATCTCAAATGGATTCCTCAAGATTGGTAATTCGATCAGCTGCTCCTCATTTACAAACCATACTCCTACAAGATACGAAGTGACATTCTCATCACTGTGCTCTACTTTGCTCCATTTTCCATTATTTTGGACAATATTCAAATTCTCCTTGATTCTACCACCATTAGAGTCAGAATCCACTTGATCATCCACTTCCGCCATCTCTTTTTCCGTCTGACCACCTGATGGCACACCCAGTTGTAAACGCTTCTTCTTCTTCTTCTGTGGGTTTTATGGCGGACTACATCCAAAAGTTGTATTGCCGCCACCAACTGGACGGTTTGAAACCACAAAATATATAAAATAAAAAATAAATCCATACTTAATAGTGATACTAACTTACTCCACCCTAATCAAAATAGTACATTGCCAAAACAAACAAAACTCAAATTTCATCCTTATTTTAGTTCTCCATATCTCCCTTCTCAGGCTCTAGTACCTGATAGAGTGATACGGCTTTTGCCAATATTCCATGTAACAAAAGAAAATCCATACATAATAGGGAAACTAACTAAATCCACCCAAATAAGATAGTACATTGACAAAACAAAACTCCCATTTCTTATTTCTTTTAAATCTCCATATCTCCCTTCTCAGTCTCTAGGGCCTGAGATGGTGGTACGACTTTTGACAATATTCCATGTAACTCTTTTGCAGAGAAATCTTTCAGCCCCAGGAACCGTTCCGCCACAACCACAATGATTTCTATCTTCCTAGATCATTTCTCCACCTTGGCAGTGCCGTTAATCACAATTGTGATGAAGGCCACAAAGTCTACCTTTTTAACCTTCAAAATGTCAGGATCATCTTGGGGAAAGGCAACCCCTGCAGCTTGCATTGAAGGCCTATCCACCACCATGGACTCTTCAGGAGCACCATTCAAACTCTCAACCCTTTTAACCGCTGGTGCATAGGAAATGCTCTGTACAACCCTAACTTTGGGCACCTCATTTTCTTTCACCCTTGTCAGGCATTCAAAAGACGTGGCTTCATGGTTCCCACCACAATTGCAACATTTCACTTTTTCATCACTTTTATAACACATTAAATGACATTTTCCACAACTTGGACATCTCGGTTTCTCCCTTCTGCAAACCCTTGACACATGACCAAAAGCTTTACAGTGATCACACTGCATTGGTGCATTGGTCTTGGGATAAATGCTCTGACTTTGTAGTTTATATACCCCAACTGCACTTGAGTAGGGAGAGACTCCATATCAAAAAAACGAAATAACAGATAAACTCTTCATGTTTTCATCATTCACCACTCCATTCATCCAACGTGCATCAATCACTCCAGGAATATTTTTCATCTCTTTAACATCGACTTCCCACGAGACGCCAGATATTACCTCCTTGAGGGGTGCCCTGTTCGTAAGAGACACACACGACACGTCAAACTTTTCAAATCGGGAGAGCCGCAACACACGTTCCTTCTGATCCGCAGAAGTACAAAAAATCAAAACAAAGGCACTGTATGATGGTGAATACCCGTGATAATCATAATTTGCCATTTAGCAGACGCTTTTATCCAAAGCGACTTACAGTCATGCGTGCATACATTTTTATATATGGGTGGTCCCGGGGATCAAACCCACTACGCTGGCGTTACAAGCGCCATGCTCTACCAATTGAGCTACAGAGGACCATCCTTTGCAGTACTATGTTTTACTGTTACAATCAAATAGTGGCAGATACATTCTGGATAAACCAATGGGTTTACAAGTTTTGATGTTGATTTGCAATGTGATTGATAGCATGTAATAACTTGAAGTTGTTGGGGACTCTTTATTAATTATTCCCGTCGTCTTATTAGTGTCCACCAGAGGACACTACTTCCCTGGAAATAGTACTGTTTTACTGCTACAATCAAATAGTGGCAGATACATTCTGGATAAACCAATGGGTTTACAAGTTTTGATGTTGATTTGCAATGTAATTGATAGCGTGTAATAACTTGAAGTTGTTGGGGACTCTTTATTAATTATTCCCGTCGTCCTGGCCTCCTGTAGCTCAGTTGGTAGAGCATGGCGCTTGCAACGCCAGGGTTGTGTGTTCGATTCCCACGGGGGGCCAGTTTGAAAAATGTATGCACTGACTAACTGTAAGTCGCTCTGGATAAGAGCGTCTGCTAAATGTAAAATGTCCAGAGGACACTACTTCCCTGGAAATAAAATAAATGCAAAATGTATGAGAACTTTCGTGCGTGTCTGCATTCAACCTTTTCAACTAGCGATGATTCGAAATGTACGTGCACGCGCATCAGCAACTCTCTGGGGCGATAGAAACTGGCCCGGGGAATGTCACTGGCTAGAAGCACTTTCTTCCTGTTTCACTTCAGCTAGCTAACTTCGATTTATTCCTTGTCATTTTGTGAGTATTGGAGAACATTAGCTAACAACGTTAGCTCCACAGCTAGCGAGCTACTTGCCAGCTGGCACGCATCTCACGACCCCGGGCTTCGTGTCGAGGTAGCTATTTCGATAATTTCAACTCGATAAAGTTAGCAGCAGCAGCTAGCTAGCCAGCTATTCTATAAGGGCAGATGGTCTGCGTTCGCTAGTATCTGAACAGCTCAAATGTATTGGTAACGCAAGGTAGTAAACTAACTTTTTGTGGTCTGCTAGTAGGAAACCAAGTGACTGACAACAGCAGATTAATGGAAAAACGTATTAAGAGAATAGTTAGCTACATTGATTTCGAATCTAAAGTTACTGCTTTCTTTCCGGTCTTACTAAACATTTATTTGGGAAGATGACGGCGTGTCTATCAGTACGGGGACGTCCCTCACCATGTTTTGGTTCTGTGGCTCTTTCTGAGTGTGGTGGCTAACGTTAACTACAAACAGTGTATATGGGTGGCGATATTGGTTTTGATTTTGGACCGTATTATGTCTGTTGTTTTGGACTTTGCGACCATGTAACTATTGCTGTTACAAAAGTTTAATGAAAGTGTCCACTAAACCTAACTAACTAGGTATTTTAAAAACGGTATACGTAAAGCATATTGTAGTGTAAACAGTGACTATTGAGACAAACTTGCTGTGTGGGGTTTTGAGTAGTCTACCCTGGCCTCTCAGTTGCATTACATTACACAAGTCATATTCATTGGACGAATGCGTCTTAAGTACGTGGAGTTTTGTGAAGAGTCCCGACGCTCGGTCTGAACATTAACACGCTTCGCTTGCCGTACGGTTTTGGAAGCATAAGGATCTTTCATATCAGCGAGAAACAATTTTCCAAAAACGTTAAATTTATACACTTTTTATATGGTTAGTGTTCCCACACGGCCATATATCCATGTTACAGCGTGTGTTTACGGAAGACAGAGGGATCACCTGTACTAATTATTAGAATGCCAGAAACGTGTAGTCACTGAAAAATACTCTCGGCTGCAACTGTGATAAAGCCAGTTAAACAGTGTACAGCAGTGGAGGCTGCTGAGGGGAGGACGGCTCATAATAATGGCTGGAATGGCAAAAAAACACATGGAAACCATGTTTGATGTATTTTATACCAATTCACTGATTTTGCTCCAGCCATTACAACGAGCCCGTTCTCCCCAATTAAGGTGCCACCAACCTCCTGTGGTGTACAGTGAGTATCTATTTTGCATTTGTGAAATTATTTTGTGATCTGAAAGTAAAGGGCTTTATGTTTCTAGAACCGTATCGCAATTGATAATCGACTCACGTTTAGATGGAGTACTTGGCTGTTTTGGCTGCCAGAGCCAGTCTAGCTCTGAAAATAACGGCTCCTTCAGAGTACATCTTGGGCTACTCTGACCTACGCCACTAAAGCCAGTCTACATCTTATGTAAACTGGGTGTGATGTTTGTATTTTGAGTTTGATTTTCCATCCAACTGTTGCTTACCATTGATAGGGTAAGCTAGCCTATATCCGGGCAGAATAGGCCTACTAGCCTGTAGGCTACTACTTTAGAATAATGTGGGGGAGACAGCTGTCTTTCACTATGTATTATTATCAATCAAAAAATGAAACATTGCATGGACATAGTCAGACTAACGTTAGTTTTACAAGGGATTCCTTCATTGTACAACTATGCGTCCTTAACTCTGCACTGCATTCAGGTGTGAAACCTTTGCAGTTGGCCCCTGGATGCTTGAGGCACCCAGTCACTTTTCACTCAGCTGTTCTCCACTTGATGCAGTCTGGTGGCAGGCATTTCCTTAGCAACAGCTGTTGATGTGGATCTGCCTTGCTGTTTGGTAGGTGCTGTTAGGTCTGTCTTGTTTTGGTCTCTATGGCAATGTGTTTGTGTGTAGCCTAGCTATTATTGAGCTCCACAGGGGACCCAGAGCATAAACAAGTGACTGAGAATTGGCCCTGCAGTGGATGATGACATGTTTACTATTTCTATGAGATTGTGCAACTCCTGAATTGAATAGAATTTTCGTCTTCTTACTGGATTGAAAACGGATCAATCCTATCGTCAATTCATGAGAGAGATTGAGGGTGTAGTTAAAGGTAGTTAGTAGACCTCACCTTAAGTAAGTAAGACCTGGGCCTGTATGTATTCATAAAGCGTTTCAGAGTAAGAGTGCTGATCTAGGATCCGTTTGACCTTTTAGATCATAATGAATATTATAAACCGGGTGGTTCGCGCCATAAATGCTGATTTGCTGAACGCAATGATATATGACAAAAAAAATGTATTTTTACTGTTCTAATTATGTTGCTAACCAATTTATAAGGCACCTCCTGGGGTTTGTGGTATTTTACATTTACATTTTAGTCATTTAGCAGACGCTCTTATCCAGAGCGACTTACAGTTAGTGAGTATATGGCCAATATACCACGGCTAATGGCTGTATCCAGACGCGTGGCCATATACCACACTGCCTCTGGCCTTATTGCTTAAATATTGCATGGCCAGGTGGACCTGATCCCAGATCAGCATTCCTACTGAACGCCAAGGTAACCTGTATAAATGACTATCGCCCCGTAGCACTCATCTGTAGCAGTGAAATGCTTTGAAAGGCTGGTCATGGCTCACATCAACACCATTATCCCAGACCCCCTGTACCCACTCCAATTCGCATACCACCCCACCAGCCTGTGCTCCTGCAGCTCTGACTGCAAACAAGCTCTGAATTAATGATGGGAGCCCTACTTCTGTTAGCCAAAAGCCAGCTACCTGCTCTCCTTACTGACAAACGTTTGAGGCAACCGCCATTCACTTCACATCTCTCATTTAAATTGCAATCCCAGTGTCATTGATCGAGCCGTATACGACGTTGCACGTCCGAACATAATACCACTGCACTGTAACATCAGCACTACAGTTGTTTTTCTTATAGCCTAGCCTACCTCTTCAACCTCTCCTACAGCTCTTTCTCCACTACATCACCCCAGGCTTTACTCATGCCCTTCAAATTGCTCTCAAGTTTGCCCTGCCTCTTTAGTCACTCACTACTCACTCACTCTGTTCATGGTCTTACCCATTCAACCCCTCTCCACACTCCTTACTCTCTTTTCTGTTTCTCCCCCAAACTCTTAACTCTGTGGTCTGTCTTCACTAACCTACTCGATCCATATTAACACGTGTGTGTGTGTGTGTGTGTGTGTGTCTGTGTGTGTCCCCAGGTGGGGAGCACATCTAAGAGCCGGTGTGTTTCCAGGTGTGGAGCATGTGGACGTCCTGCTGTAACTGGTTCTGTCTGGACACTGCCATGGTGGAGGAGAGCAACAGCAGCACGCGTCACCAGGCCTATACTAACTCAGGCTACAACAGCTACCCGTCGCCCCCACTCCCGGAACACACGTGCAAAGCCTGCGGAAGCCGCTTCGTCACCTTAGCCAGAAAGGTACCTAAAATCCTCTCAGCCCACCCTTTCCCAAATCCGGGCTTTGAGATCTGTTGCACTTCAGGTTTTTCATCCTTCCTCTCTAATCAGTGGTTGATTCAGACCTGGCCAATTAGAAATTGATCAACATTGATTAAAGGGATATTGCGAGATTCTGGCAATTTCTACTTACTCAGTGTCGGGTGAACTCATGGATACAATTTTTATGTCTCTGTGTCCAGTATAAATGAAGTTAGAGGTAGTTTCGTGAGACCATGCTAACTAGTGTTAGTGCAATGACCGGAAGTCTACTGGAACGGCTAGCTTGCCGAGAAAAGAGAACCAGCAATACGCCAGTCCTCAAGGCTAGACTCTGAGTATCCAGTCAGCTCTTAGCTTTTTTCCACACCCTTCAATACATCCATTATCTAGTGGAGGCATGAAAAGGGTGAAACCAATGCAATGGTTATGTACTTTTCTGTACCTGAACCGGCCTCAGTGCAAGATTATGTTGTCAGTGTCAAGTTGCAGCTAGAGTTGGCGCTAAGTCTGGGACAAGTTTTAAAAGGAACTCTTTTGGCCCCATCATTTACTGTTTTGTGAAATTGTTATTTCTGAATAAGTTTCAGTTGGGAATTGTAACGGCCAAGGAGGAAAATCAGCTAGCAGACACATGATTGATAGTCATTGTGTGTCGGTCTCCTCTCTCTCTCCGCAGCATGTCTGCGTGGACTGCAAGAAGAACTACTGCGGTAGGTGTTCGGCCCAGCTTGAGCCCCGGCCGCGCCTTTGCCATACCTGCCAGCGGTTCCACGGCACGCTTTTTGAGCGAACCGAGCTGATGAAGCTCAAGGTGAAGGACCTGCGCGACTACCTCCACCTGCACGAGGTCTCAACGCAGATGTGCCGTGAGAAAGAGGAACTGGTGGAGCTGGTCCTGGGACAGCAGACACAGTCACCCTCTGACCCAATCATAAACCCTCTGACCCAAACACAGACCCCCACCGCGACCCAGCATGAGACAACTCCTCCTCCAGCCCCCACCACCACCCCCACACACCCCGACTCCACATCCACCTCCACAGACCATGTCCCTTCACAGCCGCCACCCACTCAGGAGGACAGTCAGGTGAGGCCCGAACCCACCATACCACACACGACTAACCCCTTACCCCTGTTTATCTGTCAACCATTCATTTACCATTTTGTCCATCGCCTCACCTTTTGCATTACGTAGCATTAACAATAGCTTGAGAATAGATTACCAACTTTCTGTGTGGCCCTTCCAGTTAGAACATGGCTAACTCTAGCTCGCTAATATAGTGTTTTGGGTGTGTGGTGGGTTTTTGCTCGTAGACCCCGTCTGTGTTGGTGCCCTCGGGTCCTGAGGAGCCACTGGACACTGAGGGAGATGCAGAGCTGCAGGGAGAGACAGAGCTACAGGTACTACAGCCTGACCCTGATCTTGAAAGCATCGCCATTGTTAGGGCCAGGAGTTTTTCCCTGGTTGTGTCACGTGGTGAAGAAAAACTCTTGGCCCTAGCCATGGTACTACTATAGCAGCGATGGGCTTCCTCTCCTTAGCTCTGGGCCTGTATTCATAAAGCATCTCAGAGTAACAAACAGATCACCGACCATTTTGAATCCCACCGTACCTTCTCCGCTATGCAATCTGGTTTTCGAGCTGGTCATGGGTGCACCTCAGCCACGCTCAAGGTCCTAAACGATATAATAACCGCGATCGATAAAAGACAGTACTGTGCAGCCGTCTTCATCGACCTGGCCAAGGCTTTTGACTCTGTCAATCACCACATTCTTATTGGCAGACTAAATAGCCTTGGTTTCTCAAATGACTGCCTCGCCTGGTTCACCAACTACTTCTCAGAGTTCAATGTGTCAAATCGGAGGGCCTGTTGTCTGGACCTCTGGCAGTCTCTATGGGGGTGCCACAGGGTTCAATTCTCGGGCCGACTCTATTCTCTGTGTATATCAATGATGTCGCTCTTGCTGCTGGTGACTCTCAGATCCACCTCTACGCAGACAACACCATTTTGTATACATCTGGCCTGTGTTAACAAACCTCCAAACGAGCTTCAATGCCATACAACACTCCTTCCGTGGCCTCCAACTGCTCTTAAACGCTAGTAAAACTAAATGCATGCTCTTCAATTGAACACTGCTTGCACCCGCCTGCCCGACTAGAATCACGACTCACGGCGGGTCTGACTTAGAATATGTGGACCACTACAAATACCTGGGTGTCTGGTTAGACCGTAAACTCTCCTTCCAGACTCACATTAAGCATCTCCAATCCAAAGTTAAATCTAGAATCGGCTTCCTATTTCGCAACAAAGCCTCCTTCACTCATGCTGTCAAACATGCCCTCGTAAAACTGACTATCCTACTGATCCTTGACTTCGGCGATGTCATTTACAAAATAGCCTCCAACACTCTACTCAACAAATTGGATGTAGTCTATCACAGTGCCATCCGTTTTGTCACCAAGCCCCATATACTACCCACCATTGTGACCTGTACGCTCTTGTTGGCTGGCCCTCACTACATATTCGTCGCCAAACCCACTTGCTCCAGGTCATCTTTAAATCACTTCTAGGCAAATCTCCGCCTTATCTTAGATCATTTGTCACCATAGCAACACCCACCCGTAGTATACGCTCCAGCAGGTATATCTCACTGGTCATCCCCAAAGCCAACACCTCCTTTGGCCGCCATTCCTTCCAGTTCTCTGCTGCAAATGACTGGAACGAACTGCAAAAATCTCTGAAGCTGGAGACTCTTATCTCCCTCACTAACTTTAAGCATCAGTTGTCAGAGCAGCTTACTGATCACTGCACCTGTACACAGCCCATCTGTAATTAGCCCACCCAACTACCTCATCCCCATATTGTTATTTACATTGTTATTTATTTTGCTCATTTGTACCCCAGTATCTCTATTTGCACATCATCTTTTGCACATCTATCACTCCAGTGTTAATACTAAATTGTAATTATTTTGCACTATGGCCTATTTATTGCCTTACCTCCATAACTTACTACATTTGCACACACTGTATATAGATTTTCTATTGTGTTATTGACTGTACGTTTTGTTTATTCCATATGTAACTCTGTGTTGTTTTTATTGCACTGCTTTGCTTTATCTTGGCCAGGTAGCAGTTGTAAATGAGAACTTGTTCTCAACTGGCCTACCTGGTTAAATAAAGTAATAAAAAAGGAGTGCTGATCTAGGATCAGCTCCCCCCTGATTCATTAGTCTAAAAGACAAAACAATAGCTGATTTTTAGATCAGCACTTGATTTTATTTTATTTTAAAATACATCAAAATGTTACACCAGGCAACAGATACATATACCAACATTTCTGAGGATTATAAACACAGTCTAAAGACTTGTTTCCTTTGTGGTCCTGTGTAGCTCAGTTTAGGTCCTGTGTAGCTCAGTTGGTAGAGCATGGCGCTTGCAACGCCAGGGTTGTGGGTTCGATTCCCACGGGGGGCCAGTATGAAAAAATGTATGCACTCACTAACTGTAAGTCACTCTGGATAAGAGTGTCTGCTAAATGACTAAAATGTAATGTAAATGTCCTCTATTTGAAGGCAAGGGCTGTAGTTAAAAAAACAAGTTACATGGGCACTGCCATAGATTCATTCAATGTGTCCAAATATTTAAAGGTATACAAAATATAAAATATACACATCTAATAATCATCCACTAACGCAGTGTGGTTTACACTTGGCTAGGAGGCTATCTCAACATTAACCATGCCTTGCAGGAGTGTTTGAACCTAAGACTGGCAGAAACAGTTTTTATCTCAGACGGAAGTTTGTTCCACTCTACCACTGACGTATATAAAAATGTGTTTTGACCAGTACAGCTCTTGACTCTACTTTTTTATTTTTTGGTCATTTAGCAGACGCTCTTATCCAGAGCGACTTACAGGAGCAATTAGGGTTAAGTGCCTTGCTCAAGGGCACATCGACAGATTTTTCACCTAGTCGGCTCGGGGATTAGAACCAGCGACCTTTCGGTTACTGGCACATCGCTCTTAACCACTAAGCCACCTGCCGCCCCAAGTCTGTGCCACTGCCTCTCGTGATACTAGATACTGGGGAACAGTACCCTACATGATTGTATGGGCCAATTCCAACTTCAGCTGAATAACCCTTTTATCAACATTAGCCACTGTAGTTCACAGAGCTGAGAAGGTCCAACATGAGCCTGAGGGCTAAGATTCAGAATGAGCCTTACCATTTTATTCCGAGCTGTCTGTAGCTTGTTCTTGATGAACTACTGTACCAGGTAGTGCACACAACCAAAAATCTAAGTGAGGCTGCGCTAATGCTGCTAAAAGGGTTTTCAAGGTCGCTTTATCTAGAAAAGTATTTCACAGTTCTTGGCTCATACTCTGAGACGCTTCATGAATACAGGCCCTGATCTCAGATGGGTCTCAGAACCTGCTTAGGTTACTAGATAGATTTTAGTTTTTACTATGTGCGCCCTATACAGAATGAGAGCAAACGTTCTGTGAAATAGAGGCCTATGACATTTACCAGATTTGAACTCCATTGATGCAAGATGGGTTTCCTCCTCTAAGCTTTTAACTGTGATGACCAGAACCTGCTTTGGCAGGAAGTTATTAAAGGCTAGCATTCTCAGAAAAGGTAAAGGTCAATATGACAGATTTACTACGACTTACTATGTTAAATATTAACTAAATTAAGGAAGTTGACCGTTGTATTATTTGTTTGCAAATCCGCACAACCTCTCTGGTTAATGGTGGAAACTTTGGATTTAGAACTGTTGGTTGGATCATTGTAAATATCAGAAAGAGGAGTGTCGTATATGTTTATTGTTCTTGGTTTCTGTGCCAGTCTGCCATCTATTCATAGTTAATCTATCATTCTCGCCTGTCATGTTGGCGGTGATGGGGTTTTGAAAGGGTGTCAGAAGGCCCGGGGTTGGTTAGGTTTTGGTCAAATACGAGGTGGAGATAGACGAGGGATAATGTAAGGGGTTTCGAAACAATTTTACCTTTTAATTTATCATTTTAATTTCAAATGTAATTTTAAGACGTTACCGTATTGAGTATGTAAATTTTAGCCAACATGTATTACACTACATGTTTTAATGTATTAATCTTTGGCACATGCCATTAGGCTATAGGATGATTGAAAGTGTTAAGATACGGCTGTGATAGAGTAAGGGTTCAATATGGGGTCAAGATATGGTCTGCGTTTTCACTGGACACATTGGCTGAAGGACAAGTGTAATTTCAGACTTTAAAAAAAATAAAAAATAAATTGAAAGGGTGTCTCTTCTTGACATGATATGGTGAGTTTAGAGAACCCTATCGCTAGGCCTATATATTTAGTTTACTCACTGTAGGACATAAGGCTAGTGACTGTTTTAGACCATCCAGTGCCATTGTGCTCAGACAGTCCCATTGTAGAGCAGTGTTTTTTGTTGTTCGATGGCTGGCTGCCCATGTCTGCATGGTGTGTCCCATTATTCACCCGTCTGTCAGGATGTTCCCCTTGTAGCGTAGCCAAGCATTAATCTATTCGTATCCCCACTGATGGATATCAGCTTTGGCATGTAATGTGGCGTGTTGCCATTTCCCGCACTGTGGCTGTGAAAGACCCATGTGACTGACACTGTTCCTCTTAATACAGTTTGGGTTGGGATAGCTAAACAAGATAGTTGGTGTTGTCACACGATGACACGCAAGTTGTCGACCTAGAGATCTCAAAGAACCATAATAAATCTTGTGGTGTAGGTTCTAGGCCCGTATTCATAAAGCGTCTTAGAGCAGTAGTGCTGATCTATGTTGTTATTATTAATAATCTAAAAAGGCTAAACTGATCCTAGATCAGTACTACTCTGAAAATCTCTATGAGTATGGGCCCTGTTCACAGTTAGTGTATGGGTCCCTCTTAATCGATCATTCTGACATTCAAACATGATGGCTGTCAATGTGATGTGATTGTTCACGATTTCCGTCTGACCTTAGAAAATCAGGAATAGCCTACCATTTGTGTCATTCCATTCTAATGAACCTGTAACCTTTTTCACTACATGTTCTATATTACACCAATCATCAAGTACTGGGGCGCGTTCAGGAGGGTGCAACGTACTGAACATAGCTGTTAAAAATGTCACAAATCGAGCTGACTTGATACCTTACTCTTAGATGCACGTGTTAGTTACAGATCAATGCATGTCCGTTTTACAGGCCCTTAACACAATGTATCTGAACGTTCCACAACATTGGTCCCTATTGAACGCAACTCTGATTTGTTGTTGCTCAGTCCTCAGACACAGAGGAGGTGCTGGCGCCAGGCCGCAGGGCGTCGCTGTCAGACCTGGCCACGGCGGAGGACATCGATGCCCTCAGCGTCCGGCAGCTCAAGGAGATCCTGGCCCGTAACTTTGTCAACTACAAGGGCTGCTGCGAGAAGTGGGAGCTAATGGAGAGGGTCACCCGTCTCTACCACGACCAGAAGGAGCTCCAGAATCTGGGTAAATGATTGGGATATATGGGTTTTTTCCCTACCGGCATCATAGTTGAATTGGGGTGTGTTTACTAGGAACGAAACGGAATCAAACAGGATGAAACTGGGAGGGACATACCTGAATTTGTCCAATAAGTAACTCCTTTTTGTTGAAAAAAATATTCTGTTGTAAATACTACGGTGTGCACTAATAAATACTCCACAGATAGTACGTTGTTTTGGATAAGAGTATCTGCTGAATTACTCAAATGTAGAGGAGTGTAATATGAGACATCCTATTTGGACTTCTATTACAGAAGCTCAGTGTTTTCGCTTTCTCTCTTAGCTAGGTTACTGTAGGGCTAATATACAGTGCATTCGGAAAGCATTCAGACCACTTGACTTTTTCCACATTTTGTTATGTTACAGCCTTAAAATTGATTAAATAAATATAAAATCCTCATCAACCTACATAATGACAAAGCAAAAACAGGTTTTTAGAGTTAAAAAACAGAAATACCTTGTTTACATAAGTATTCAGACCCTTTGCTATGAGACTAGAAATTGAGCTCAAGTGCATCCTGTTTCCATTGATCATCCTTGAGATGTTTCTACAACTTGATTGGAGTCCACCTGTGGTAAATTTTATTGATTGGACATGATTTGGAAAGGTACACACCTGCCTATATAAGGTCCCACAGTTGACAGTGCATGTCAGAGCAAAAACCAAACCATGAGGTCGAAGGAATTGTTCGTAGAGCTCAGAGACAGGATTGTGTCGAGGCACACATCTGGGGACGGGTACCAAAAAATGTCTGCAGCATTGAAGGTCCCCAAGAACACAGTGGCCTCCATCATTCTTAAATGAAAGAAGTTTGGAACCACCAAGGTTCTTCCAAGAGCTGGCCAAAAACCCGATGGGTGCACTGACAGCGCTCCAGAGTTCCTCTGTGGAGATGGGAGAACCTTCCAGAAGGACAACCATCTCTGCAGCACTCTACCAATCAGGCCCTTATGGTGGAGTGGCCAGACGGAAGCCACTCCTCAGTAAAAGGCACATGACAGCCCGCTGGGAGTTTGCCAAAAGGCACCTAAAGGACTCTCAGACCATGAGAAACAAGATTTTCTGGTGTAATGAAACCAAGATTGAACTCTTTGGCCTGAATGCCAAGCGTCACATATGGAGGAAACCTGGCACCATCCCTATGGTGAAGCATGGTGGTGGCAGCATCATGCTGTGGGGATGTTTTCCAGCGGCATGGACTGGGAGACTAGTCAGGATCGAGGGAAAGATGAACGGAGCAGGTTCACCTTCCAACAGGACAACGACCCTAAGCACACAGCCAAGACAACGCAGGAGTGGCTTCAGGACAAGTCTCTGAATGTCCTTGAGTGGCCCAGCCAGAGCCCGGACTTGAACCCAATCGAACATCTCTGGAGAGACCTGAAAATAGCTGTGCAGTGACGCTCCCCATCCAACCTGACAGAGCTTGAGAGGATCTGCAGAGAAGAATGGGAGAAACTCCTCAAATACAGGTGTGATAAGGTTGTAGCGTCATACCCAAGAAGACACGAGGCTGTAATCGCTGCCAAAGGTGCTTCAACAATGTACTGAGTAAAGGGTCTGAATACTTATGTAAATGTGATATTTTTTATTTATATACATTTGCAAACATTTCTAAAAACCTGTTTTTGCTTAATCATTATGGGATATTGTGTGTAAATTGATGAGGGGGGGGGGGGGGGAACAATTTAATCCATTTTAGAATAAGGCTGTAACGTGGAAAAAGTGAAGGGGTCTGAATACTTTCCGAATGCACTGTATATAATTATTAGAACCTCCGATACCCACTTCAACCGAGGCAGCAACACTGCAGGCTCAATGACTGACGTGCTATCCCAACCTGCACCACAATATGTTTGTAGTTTGCAAAACTTCACAAATTATGGAAAGGCATCTAATGATATGGCATGTGCATTTGTTTGTCTGATTTCGAGGCTTGGCACGTGCAGCAAATTTAAATACCTCTCAAAGAAAGTGTTTTACTATTACTGAGGTTTCAATCTTGTAAAACAACAAGGAATTTCTTAACTTTTTAATTTCTTGCTTGTTTTATTATTACATCTTTGAAAATGAATTGCATCATTCAATTAAGTTTTTTTTCTTATTATTTTCTTCCCCGTTTCCTCCAGTTTCAAATACAAATGACGGCACAGGTGAGTTTCTTTCCCCCCCTGTGCTTCATGCAAAGCTCCCCAAGATGAAAGTTTAAACTCTTAAAGACTGATCTCATCTGTTTGGCATGACAATGGTGATAGCGCAACAATGGTGAAAGTGCCTTGAACAATCAATTATGAACTATAGGTATTATAACTCTCCGATTTTAATAAATAAGTGGTTGTTTCTTTCTCCCAGACCCCAGTGGTACACCTGGCCAGGAGGAGAACCTGTGTAAGATCTGCATGGACTCTCCTATTGACTGTGTCCTGCTGGAGTGCGGCCACATGGTCACCTGCACCAAGTGTGGCAAGCGGATGAACGAGTGCCCCATCTGCAGGCAGTATGTGGTGCGCGCCGTTCACATCTTTAGATCCTGAGACCCATGCCTTGGGAACCCCCCCCCTCCAAACACACACCTCCAGTAATTAAACAAGGGACTTGCTACATGTGGCCTTTACCACCCATATACTATACCGGAGCCTTCTGGTTTTCTGTTGTACCTGATACATAATTGCACCTACCTGGTGTCCAAGGTTTAGATCAGTCTGTGATTAGAGGGGAAAAATGAAGAAAAAAAAAGCAGTGGAACTGGCTTCTAGGTCCAGAGTTGAGTTTGAGGGAACTAGTCCAACCTCCTCTCCCTCCAGATCTCCACTGCTCTGATGGTCCTGGAGACCCCGAGTACTGGTTCCCCCTGCTGGAGGGATGACCAGGGGAGGTGAACCCCATTATCCCTTTGTTAAACCAATAAACCACACAAACCCAATGACTGTACAAGGATATTATGTCTTATTATTAGAATAAGAGTGCCTAATTACATATATTTATATTTTTCCTTTGGAGACCTACTACTAGTAAATACAGTAAGGGATCATATATATATATATATATATATATATATATATATAAGTACCAGTCGAAAGTTTGGACACACCTACTCATTCCTGTGTTTTTCTTTATTTTTTGAGATTCTTCAAACTAGCCACCCTTTGCCTTGATGACGGCTTTGCACACTCTTGACATCCTCTCAACCAGCTTCATGAGGTAGTCACCTGGAATGCATTTCAGTTAACAGGTGTGCCTTGTTAAAAGTTCATTTGTGGAATTTCTTTCCTTCTTAATGCGTTTGAGCCAATCAGTTGTGTTGTGACAAGGTAGGGGTGGTATACAGAAGATAACCCTATTTATTAAATGACCAAGTACATATTATGGCAAGAACAGCTCAAATAAGCAAAGAGAAACAACAGTCCATCATTACTTTAAGACATGAAGGTAAGTCAATCTGGAAAATGTCAATAACTTTGAAAGTTTCTTCAAGTGCAGTTGCTAAAACCATCAAGCGCTATGATGAAACTGGCTCTCATGAGGACCGCCACAGGAATGGAAGACCCAGAGTTACCTCTGCTGCAGAGGATAAGTTCATTAGAGTTAACTGCACCTCAGATTGCAGTCCAAATAAATGCTTCACAGAGTTCAAGTAACAGACACATCTCTACACAACTATTCAGAGGAGACTGCGTGAATCAGGTCTTCATGGTTGAATTGTTGCAAAGAAACCACTACTAAAGGACACCAATAATAAGAAGAGACCTGCTTGGGCCAAGAAACACGAGCAATGGACATTAGACTGGTGGAAATCTGTCCTTTGGTCTGATGAGTCCAAATTTGAGATTTTTGGTTCCAACCGCCGTGTCTTTGTGAAACGCAGAGTAGGTGAACGGATTATCTCCATGTGTGGTTCCCACCGTGAAGCATGGACGAGGAGGTGTGATTGTGTGGGGGTGCTTTGCTGGTGACACTGTCTGTGATTTATTTAGAATTCAAGGCACACTTAACCAGCATAGATACCACAGCATTCTGCAACGATACTCCATCCCATCTGGTTTGTGCTTAGTGGGACTATCATTTGTTTTTCAACAGGACAATGACCCAAAACACACCTCCAGGCTGTGTAAGGGCTATTTGACCAAGAAGGAGAGTGATGGAGTGCTGCATCACCCGACCTCAACCCAATTGAGATGGTTTGGGATGAGTTGGACCGCAGCGTGAAGGAAAAGCAGCCAACAAGTGCTCAGCATATGTGGGAACTCTGACTGTTGGAAAAGCATTCCTCATGAAGCTGGTTGATAGAATGCCAAGAGTGTGCAAAGCTGTCATCAAGGGTGGCTACTTTGAAGAATCTAAAGTCTCAAATATATTTTGATTTGTTTAACTATTTTTTTGGTTACAACATGATTCCATATGTGTTATTTCATAGTTTTGATGTCTTCACTATTATTCTACAATGTAGAAAATAGTAAAAAATAAAAGAAACCCTTGAATGAGTAGATATATAGAACCAAAATATAAACACAACATGCAATAATTTCAACGATTTTGCGGAGTTACAGTTCATATAAGGAAATCAGTCAATTTAAATAAATAAATGACTGGGCAGGGGTGCAGCCATGGGTGGGCCTGGGAGGGCATAGACCCACCCACTTGGAAGCCAGGCCCACACAATGGGGATCCAGACCCAGCCAATCAGAATTAGTTTTTCCCCACAAAAGGGCTTTATTACAGACCAAAATACTCTTCAGCGCCCTGCCCCCCCTCCCCTCAGACAATCCTGCAGGTGAGGAAGCCGGATGTGGAGGTCCTGGGCTGGCGTGGTTACACGTGGTCTGCGGTTGTGAGGCCGGTTGGACGTACTGCCAAATTCTCTAAAATGACGGAGGTGGCTTATGGTAGAGAAATAAGCATTGAATTCTTTGGCAACAGCTCTGATGGACAATCCTGTAGCCATCATGACAATTGCATGCTCCCTCAAAACTTGAGACATATGTGGCAGTGTGTTGTGTGACAAAACTGCACGTTTTAGAGTGCCCTTTTATTGTCCCCAGCACAAGGTGCACCTGTGTAATGATCGTGCTGTTTAATCAGCTTCTTGATATGCCACACCTGTCAGGTGGATGGATTATCTTGACAAAGGCTACAATGCTCACTAACTGGGATGTAAACAAATTTGTGCAGAAAATTTGAGAGAAATAAGCTTTTTGTGCCTATGGAACATTTCTGGGATATTTTATATCAGCTCATGAAACATGGGACCAACACTTTATATGTTGCATTTTTGTTCAGTGCATAAGGAAAGTATTCAGAACCCTTTACTTTTTCCACATTTTGTTACGTTACAGCCTTATTCTAAAATGGATTTAAAACAAATATATATATATATATATATATATATCAATTGACACACACTACCCCCATAATGCAAAGCAAAAACAGGTTTTAGAAAAACGAAAATATCACATTTACATAAGTATTCAGACCCTTTATTCAGTACTTTGTTGAAGCACCTTTTGGCAGCGATTACAGCCTCGAGTCTTCTTGGGTATGATGCTACAAGCTTGGCACACCTGTATTTGGGGAGATTCTTCCATTCTTCTCTGCAGATCCTCTCAAGCTCTGTCAGGTTGGATGGGGAGCGTCGCTGCACAACTATTTTCAGGTCTCTCTAGAGACGTTAGATCGGGTTCAAGTCCGGGCTCTGGCTGGGCCACTCAAGGACATTCAGAGACTTGTCCTGAAGCCACTCCTGCGTTGTGTTGGCTGTGTGCTTAGGGTTGTTGTCATTTTGGAAGGTGAACCTTCAGCCCAGTCTGAGGTCCTGAGTACTCTGGAGCAGGTTTTCATCAAGGATCTCTCTGTACTTTGCTCTGTTCATCTTTCCCTCGATCATGACTAGTCTCCCAGTCCCTGCCGCTGAAAAACATCACCACAGCATGATGCTGCCACCACCATGCTTCACCATAGGGATGGTGCCAGGTTTCCTCCATACGTGACGCTTGGCATTCATGCCAAAGAGTTCAATCTCGGTTTCATCAGACCAGAGAATCTTGTTTCTCATGGTCTGAGAGTCCTTTAGGTGCCTTTTGGCAAACTCCAAGAGGGCTGTCATGTGCCTTTTACTGATGAGTGGCTTCCGTCTGGCCACTCTACCATAAAGGCCTGATTGGTAGAGTGCTGCAGAGATGGTTGTCCTTCTGGAAGGTTCCACAGAGGAACTCTGGAGCTCTGTCAGAGTGACCATTGGTTTCTTGGTCACCTCCCTGACCAAGGCCCTTCTACCCCGATTGCTCAGTTTTGCTGAGCGGCCAGCTCTAGGAAGAGTCTTGGTGGTTCCAAACTTCTTTCATTTAAGAATGATGGAGGCCACTGTGTTCTTGGGGATCTTCAATGCTGCAGAAATGTTTTGGTACCCTTCCCCAGATCTATGCCTCGACACAATCATATCTTGGAGCTCTACGGACAATTCCTTCGACCTTGTGGCTTGGTTTTTGCTCTGACATGCACTGTCAACTGTCAGACCTTATATAGACAGGTGTGTGCCTTTCCAAATCATCAATCAATTGAATTTACCACAATTTACTCCCTGACCAAGGCCCTTCTACCCCGATTGCTCAGTTTTGCTGAGCGGCCAGCTCTAGGAAGAGTCTTGGTGGTTCCAAACTTCTTTCATTTAAGAATGATGGAGGCCACTGTGTTCTTGGGGATCTTCAATGCTGCAGAAATGTTTTGGTACCCTTCCCCAGATCTATGCCTCGACACAATCATATCTTGGAGCTCTACGGACAATTCCTTCGACCTTGTGGCTTGGTTTTTGCTCTGACATGCACTGTCAACTGTCAGACCTTATATAGACAGGTGTGTATCTTTCCAAATCATCAATCAATTGAATTTACCACAGGTGGACTCCAATCAAGTTGTAGAAACATCTCAAGGATGATCAATGGAAACAGGATGTACCTGAGCTCAATTTCTATTCTCATAGCAAAGGGTCTGAATACTTATGTAAATAAGGTATTGCAGTTTTTTATCTTTAATACATTTGCAAAAATGTCTAAACCTGTTTTCGCTTTGTCATTATGGGGTATTGTGTGTAGATTGATGAGGAAAACATTTAATTTAATCAATTTTAGAATAAGGCTGTAACGTAACAATGTGGAAAATGGGAAGGGGTCTGAATACTTTCCGATTGCACTGTATAAGCCACAAGTGCTCTTAATAATGGATTGGATTCATGTACCTGTTAGAGTTGAACCCCAGTAAAAGGGAAAGCAGTTACATTAGTGGTTGAGCTGAGAACACATCCATAGGATTTCCCTATCTGTCGTTACTCTGCATTCGGTAAAGCATCAACATCCCCTGTGGTGGTATAGTTTAAAAGCCTTAAGTCTGTTCAGGGTTCAGAGCTTGATGATTTACAGCGGCCAGGGAAACACCTGTAGAATGGCGCTGGCTGGCTCACATTCTCCCAGTGTGCCGCTTGTGCCTGGGGCCTCGAACTCAAAAGTGTGTTGCTGTGTGCCAGAAATGAAACGCGTGCTTGTTCTGTAACCCATAGACACTGCATACATTGTTTCTCAATGAAGACAGTTGACATAAGCAAAGCTGACAGACGTTTACTCAATCCCTCTGCTGTGGAATCAGGTGGACACGCGGTTTTAGTGCTTACACTTTAGCCTGGTCTCAGATCTGTTTGTGCTGTATAGCTAACTCCTATGGTGGTCACGTCAAACCGAGAGTGCCCTGAAGGAGAAGCCTTTTTCCCCCCTGCAAACGGCACTACACGCAATACTTTGTACGTAGACACTACGGGTGCCGTACACCAACGCACCACGAGGAGAGATGACCGTGAAGGTGACAAGGACCAGAGAGGTCCTGACCAGCGCAACAAACCTATGAGGCAGAACTACTACAGAAGCTTCCGACCCAAGGGTTTTGCATGACAACGACCATAGGAGTTGGCTATACAGCACAAACAAATCCGGGGACCAGGCTACTTATGCTGACAGTGGGAGAGAATATGTGGATCAGTGGTCCTTCACTATTCCAACTATATCCAAGTGCTTTAACCTTCCAATACTCAACCGCTCGTTGATTGTATTGATATCTTTCAACATTGACCAAAGGCCCTTATACTTGCTATAGTATTTTGACTTTTTTAATAAATCCAACCATGTCAGAATAGCCTGGTGTATCGCTAGATCTAGTTGTGCATAAGCGTATAATACATATAATGCACTAGTTGTGCATTATATGCGTTTTTATGACACTCATACATGAAAGATGAGTTGTCGAAAGCACAAGCAGATATTTGGCATTGCCCAGGATGAAAGTTAAAACTCTTAAAGACATCTCATCCGTTTGGCTAGCCAAGTACCTTAACTCCCAGATTATTTAATCCATGGAGTTGAGTGCAGACTAGTTTTTTAATTTTTTTATGAACCTCCAACTCCTTCAAGTCGCTATGCAGTCGATACTTACATTTAAAAAAAATATCTTAAACCCTTACCATGTTTATCCTCTGTTGCGTTCCTGCCTTTGTTTGCTGAAATCCATACTTTTTAATAAAACGTTAATCAAATACAACCACTGACTGTTTCCTTTTTGAGATTCAATTGGCACATGCACATTCACGCTGAGTTACCATCTTAGCAATGAGGAAACAGTCGGTGGTTGTATTTGATTAACGTTTTTATTAAAAAGTAGGGAATTCTGCAAACAAAGGCACGCAACAACAGACAAAGATAGGTACACGGTAAGGGTTTAAGAATGTACATTTTTGAAGTATCGACTGCATAGTGAGTCGGAGGTTCATTTAAACTCTAGTCTGCGCTCAACTCTGTCAATTAAATCATTGTGGAGTTGAGGAACTTGGCTACCGTTTGGAATGAGTCTAAAGGCTCAACAATGGTGAAATTGTCTTGGAACAATGCATTGTCCATTATCAGCAATAGGGATTATAACTCTCCAATTAATGACAGGTAGTTGAGTGTTTTTGCATACTCCAGTGCTAGACCTCCAGTCCCTCCCCATCCCTACTGACCATAATGAAAGATTGTTTTACTCTTAATAAGTGGCCTTCAAAAACCAGCACCTTTATTCATGACAGTGAGCACACACTGTACTTTTGAAAATAATGCAACGTTGTGAAATCATGTGTGCTTGCTGGGTTAGATGGAAAATGTGTATTGTCAAGATGATAGAGCACTAAGCTACATTAACTAAATAAAGTTTTGTATTGAATAAGTAGGGAGTCTGGAATTAAGATGTCTCACTTGTGTCCCAAATTGCACCCTATCCCCTATATAGTGCACTAGGTTATATAGTGCACTATATAGGAGATAGGGTGCCATTTGGCATTAAATGATGAAAGGAAGTGTACTTAACCTATTTTTCTTACTGATAAATGAGGCGTTTGAATATATATTTACTTGACCATTGTTTGATTTTTAGGTTGCGATTAGATTTGTAGCGTCTGCGAAATAAAGAATTTATAAATACCATTGAATTTACGGGCCTTGAATTTACAGATGTGGCTGTTGTCTTTATTTTCCACCAGATCTCTTAACAGCATTTCGAGACAGTCTATTTTCTTAACTGCTTTGATACATCTCTGAAAGACTCTTCAGTATAAAAACTACCAAATCATTTTGTGTGTATTCTTCTGAATTTGTTTCTAGTATTTCCACATTGTCTTCATCATCGGCCTATTATTTACCCAGAGAGTGTCACAGTAGATTATGAATGGTGGTAACTGGTTTGTCTGATGGGTGTGTGTGCATGTACGGTCAGTCAGATGGAATCCCATGAATTCACCTCACTTAAAGGGAACTTATCCGATTCCTAGAATTACCTTGACTAAAATGTAGTGCTTTTTGAGAGGATGGGGCAGTTGTATTTTGTTACAGATGGTTGCTGGCTGCTCCATAGTGAAACGTTTGTAAATCAGTAATTAGACTAAGCAGTCCATCAGGTATTTAAAATGGATGTCATGTCTTGCCTTCGATAAATTATTTGGACCCAGTGTTTTACAGTTTGAACTATGCTTTTTTTCCAGGGGATACATTCAAACTAATTGTAGAGATTGTGTTTTTGATAGATTATTACAGATCTTAAGTACGTCATGCACATTATTATACCCCTCAAGCACATGCCAGAGTAACCATACATAATTTGATATACTTGTATTTTGTCTGCTTTGACAGACCGCAACTGGTTTCATTTTCACTTATTCAAACAGTATCTGCATTTTCAACACAAAATGTAGGACTATCAATTTTGGTCTAAAGACTAATCATTTTGTAGACAGAATGACATATACTCAACTTTCAATCTGTAATGAATGCAAGGTTACAGTGAGCGAACCACATCCTGGTACATGGAGGCCATTTTAGACTATAGACAATAGTGCCACCTTATGGTAGCAATGATTTTCATTTTAGTCAGTTGGCAGACGCTCTTATCCAGTGACTAACAGTTAGTGCATTCATCTTAAAGTAGCTAGGTGAGACAACCACATATCACAATCCTAGTAAGTAAAACTTTTCCTCAGTAAAGCTACTATCAGCAAAGGCAATGCTAGTAAGACAAGACAAGTGTGAGTGTTGCAGGAAAGTTAAAGGTGTAAGTGTTTTTTTGTTTATTATTTTTGGGAGGGGAGGTGCTGTTTTTGTATTTAATTCAAATTTTATTAGGATCCCCATTAGTCGATGCCAATGGCGACAGCTAGTCTTACTGGGGTCCGACACAACAAAAAATATTTTACAGACATAAGACTACAATTCACATACCTGTGTGCGCATCTATCAGTTACACATGTCAGTACATACACACAATAAGTAAGTCACATGGGGGAGAGGTGTTGTGCCGTGAAGTGTTGCTTTATTATTTTTTGAAACCAAGTGTGCAGTTGATTCGATATATGAGATGGAAGGGAGTTCCATGCAGTCATGGCTCTGTATAATACTGTACATTTCCTTGAATTTGTTCTGGACCTGGGGACTGTGAAAAGACCCCTGGTGTCATGTCTGGTGGGGTAAGTTGACTATGCAAACAATTTGGATTTTCCAACATTGTTTCTTATAAAAACAAGAAGCGATGCAGTCAGTGTTTCCTCAACTCTTAGCCAAGAGAGACTGGCATGCATAGTATTTATATTTTCCATACAATGAAGAGCAAAATGTGCCGCTCTGTTCTGGGCCAGCTGCAGCTTAACTAGGTCTTTCTTTGCAGCACTTCGCCATTTGACTGGACAATTGTCCCAAAATAATTAACAAATAAACTAGAGCCTACAGGACTTGCTTTGTGGAGTGTGGTGTAAAAAAAAAAAAAGCTGAGCATTTCTTTATCACGGATAGACCTCTCCCCATCTTTACAACCATTTGAATCAATATGTTTTGACCATGACAGTTTACAATCTAAGGTAACACTAAGTAATTTAGTCTCAACTTGCTCAACAGCCACACCATTTATCAGATTCAGCTGAGGTCTAGAACTTAGGGAATGATTTGTACCAAATACAATGCTCTTAGTTTTAGAGATGTTCAGGACCAGTTTATTACTATATGTTATTTGTCCTTGTGGGGCTGAGGCAGGGAGATGGGTTGCTTGTTGGCACCCCGCTCATGCCAGCACAAGTCAAACAGCGGGTACACCTTCCCCTGCAGCTCTGTGTTGTACATATAGATGACCCCCTGCTCATCTGGACTGTCTGCGCTGTATGTCAGCGCTCCGCCCTCCTAGTCCAGGAACACCCCGATCCTGGTGGGCTGAGTGGCCAGGGGCAGGATGACCCGCAGGCTGGCAAAGGCCTCGTACACACGGCCCTCCTTCAGGCCGATCAGCCACACACCGCTCTCTGGGCTCTTGGGGAGCTTGGCCTTGCAGCCGGCAGTGCCCTTTATCAGCCCTAGGTGCCACTTGGGCTTGTCTCCCACACGCACCTCCCAGTAGTGTTTCCCGGAGGAGAAGCCCCGGCTGGCCAGCACACAATAATTGAAGCGCTCAGGGTTGTTGGCGAGCCGCTTCAGAAGAGCTCCGCACTCCACCACAGTGTCTCCCTGGCTGAGATCCAGCATGGGGTAGGCTGTGGGGGAATCCAGCTTCAGACACTCTGGGGCTGTGGACAGAGCCAGAGAGAGAGAGAGAGCGGGAAATACACTCAGACAGAGACCCATACTAACACACAGCAAATACAGTATGTTATTATCATACTCCTGGAGCAGGATATGTCTTGGATTACATTTTATCCTCCTACTATGTTCTTGAGTTTGACGTATCTATTTGTGCCATTTCGGTGGGACAAATGAATTATGTTCCAGTGTTGAGGTAAATTTAAATTCAGTCAATGTTGGAAGTGAATGAAAATTCCAATTAAAAAACACTTCTCTGTGCCTGAGGCTGGTCTAATGGGTAACGCTGCCGCCTGAAGCACATATACCGCCCAGCATGGGTACGAATCCCGGCTCCACTGCTTCTGTCTCCCTGCCCATTTCCGCCTATCTCAATCTCAATAAAGTAACGTTTAAAAAAAAAAATGTTTTAAGAAAGAACACATCTCTAATAAAAAGGTTAAATCTATGTGTGAAACACTACTTTCACCTGTACCATCATGTCATTGCAGTAAGAACGGAGGAACCAACAGAGATGGTAAAACATTAGAACCACTGACTTCATTGATTGGAACAGGGTATGTCTCTATGTCTCCTTACCTGGAAGGACCCTCTTGTGTAAACGTTTCCACACAGAGATCTTGATATCGTTGTGATTGAAGCCTGGTTTGAAGTTAATGTAGCTGTACATTTTCTCTTCTCTCTGCTGTATCTGCTGACGCTCGAAATCTGGACCAAAAATCAGGGTTGTGTTCAGTAGGCACAAAACGAAGTAAAACTGTATGAAATGGGGAGGTACCAACTGAACTTCAATTTAAAAGAGAAACACTTTTTTTTTTCTTTTTTTTTTAAATTACTACGGTGTGAGATATGAGGCAATAGAGATATTTGCTTCCTGCAGCACAGTTCCTGCCCTGTACATTCTACAGAAGAACCTGGACATTCTTACCTTGGAGCAATAGATCCATATTTCTGCAAAAAGAGCAAAGTAAAAAATTGATTAATTCATAATCTTCCAACCTCTTACATGTTTTTGCCCAAACTCTGAAAATGTGACTGAGCTGCAAGTAGTGAAGAACCACAGAGTAGAACCAATGCCTTAGGGCCCCAGTTTGTTTTGTAAAGTGGAGTGTTCTGTACCTTTGCCCTGAGAGCGGTAGCTAACTCATAATAGTGGGACAGAGGGTGTTAATATGTGGTGGCCAACCATCCTCCTGGGTAGCTACCCTCCTGCAGTATTTTGTTCCAGCCCTGCTCTAACAATCCTACATCTACTGATCAGCTGCTTCTCTGGACCTTGATTGGCTTAATCAGGGTGTGTAGGGCAATAACAAAAGCCTGCACACAGCACTACCTCTCCAGGACCAGTCAGAGAACCCTGGTTCAAGTTCAGGTTTATTTAGAGTTTTTGTACATAGGTGAGTAAAGACAGCCACTAATTCTGTGCAGCTGATTCTGTTCAATGGCTTTTTGACCATGTGTGGCATGTTGTTTCATCATCATGAAAATATTGCCAAAAGCGCCGTAGCATTACAGACTGTCATTTCAATTGGAATCATTAAACATTTGTCAAAGAACTGTCACTCACAGTGATGCGGGATTTGTTGTAAGACATTTTACAAATCTGCTCCTCCAGCTTCCGCTTCTGTGTCTGAAACGCTGTCATCAAGCAGGACATATCCTCCTGGGAAATCATTACAGTCAAAACTAACCACATCTGTTGCTTTTCCATTACCACAAATACTACAGTTCCTAAAGCACACATTGACCATTACACCATAGTCTTGATAAATATTAAAAGGTATAGTTCACCAAAATTACAAACCAATATGTAATTTGGGTGAACCTTCCCTATAACAATCATGCCATGACTTAATCTATTTCGTGGTGGAGTGGTAGGGTGTTTTTATATAAAGTTCTGGTGACAGCCTTATTTGAGGTTGCTATCAAGAGAAACCTTTTAAGAGGTCCTTATCTGCTACGTGTTAACATTTAAAGCAGCAGGAGTAGAAGTAGCAGAGTCATGTGCTAGCGTCAGCAATGCCAACATGTTCTGTTGTTTTGAATAAGGCACGTAATTAATAACCTAACCTAATATCAGAAAACAAATCATTTGCTTTATACTAAAGAGACAGAAAAGGCATCAGGCCTCCTTACCTCCTTTTCCCCCTGGTCCCACAGAGTTGGAGTCGATTCAGTTTCAGTTCAGTGAATTCAGGTAGGGGGGAATTTAGAGTTACACGCTCGTAAATTCAGGTTAAATCCCTTTTTATGCACTTTTCTCTCTACGTGTATTCTGACAATGAACTTAAGCCTGGGGAAACACATGTGCCAGCCAGGTATTCGTTTGGGGTGGAAATCACAGAAATAGAGGTGTGTAACATAACATCAATAGTAGCTGATCCCTGGCAGTGACCCCACTCTCAGAGGGTGTCTCAGGGGGAGTTGGGATATGCAGAAAAGCACATTTCCATTTCACACCTCACACTCGTACAAGTTACCCACTTGTACATTCAGTGAAACAGGACAAATATAAGCACCCCCTATTTGACCTTTGGAATTGTCAATACATTAAGGTTTCTTATAAAAATAAGGGATGCAGTCAGTCTCTACTCAACTGTTAGCCAAGAGAGACTGGCATGCATAGTATTATATCAGCCCTCTGATTACAATGAAGAGAAAGACGTGCCGTTCTGTTCTGGGCCAGCTGTAGCTTAACTGGGTCTTTCTTTGCAGCACTTAACCACATGAGTGGACAATAATCAAGATAAGACAAAACTCGAGCCTGCAGGACTTGCTTTTTGGAGTGTGGTTTTAAAAAAACGGAGCATCTCTTTATTTTGGACAGACCTCTCTTCATCTTTACAACCATCGAATCTACAGTGCATTTGGAAAGTATTCAGACCCCTTGACTTTTTCCACATTTTGTTACGTTACAGCCTTATTCTAAAATGGATTAAATAAAATATTTTCCTCATCTACACACAATACCCTATAATGACAAAGCAAAAACAGGTTTTTAGAAATAAAAAACAGAAATACCTTATTTACATAAGTATTCAGACCCTTTGCTATGAGACTCGAAATTGAGCTCAGGTGCATCCTGTTTCCATTGATCATCCTTGAGATGTTTCTACAACTTGAGTCCACCTGTGGTAAATTCAATTGATTGGACATGATTTGGAAAGGCACACACCTGTCTATACAGTGGCTTGCGAAAGTATTCACCCCCCTTGGCATTTTTCCTATTATGTTGCCTTGCAACCTGGAATTAAATTGGATTTTTGGGGGGTTTGTATCATTTGATTTACACAACATGCCTACCACTTTGAAAATGCAAAATAATTTGGACTATTTTGTGTATGTCCATTACATGAAATCCAAATAAAATATCCATTTAAATTACAGGTTCTAATTCAAGAAAATTGGAAAAATGGCAAGGGGGATAAATACTTTTGCAAGGCACTGTTTATGGTCCCACAGTTGACAGTGCATGTCAGAGCAAAAGACAAGCCCTGAGGTCGAAGGAATTGTCCGTAGAGCTCCGAGACAGGATTGTGTCGAGGCACAGATCTGGGGAAGGGTACCAAAAAATGTATTCAGCTTTGAAGATCCTCAAGAACACAGTGGCCTCCATCATTCTTAAATGGAAGAAGTTTGGAACCACCAATACTCTTCCTAGAGCTGGCCGCCCAGCCAAACTGAGCAATCGGGGGAGAAGGGCCTTGGTCACTCTGACAGAGCTCCAGTGTTCCTCTGTGGAGATGGGAGAACCTTCCAGAAGGACAACCATCTCTGCAGCACTCCACCAATCAGGACTTTATGGTAGAGTGGCCAAACGGAAGCTACTCCTCAGTAAAAGGCACATGACAGCCCGCTTGGTGTTTGCCAAAAGGCACCTAAAGGACTCTCATACCATGAGAAACAAGATTCTCTGGTCTGATGAAACCAAGATTAAACTTGTTGGCCTGTGTGCCAAGCGTCACATCTGGAGGAAACCTGACACCATCCCTATGGTGAAACATGGTGGTGGCAGCATCATGCTGTGGGGATGTTTTTCAGCAGCAGGGACTGGGAGACTAGTCAGGATCGAGGGAAAGATGAATGGAGCAAAGTACAGAGAGATCCTTGAGGAAAACCTGCTCCAGAGCACTCAGGACCTCAGACTGGGGTGAAGGTTCACCTTCCAACAGGACAACAACCCTAAGCACACAGCCAAGACAACGCAAGAGTGGCTTCGAGACAAGTCTCTGAATGTCCTTGAGTGGCCCAGCCAGAGCCCGGACTTGAACCCAATCGAACATCCAACCTGACAGAGCTTGAGAGGATCTGCAGAGAAGAATGGGAGAAACTCCCCAAATACAGGTGTACCAAGCTTGTAGCGTCATACCCAAGACTCGATGCTGTAATCGCTGCCAAAGGTGCTTCAACAAAGTACTGAGTAAAGGGCCTGAATACTTATGTAAATGTCATATTTCCGTTTTTTATTTTGTATACATTTTCAAAAATGTCTGAACCTGTTTTTGCTTCTTCATTATGTGGTATTGTGTGTAGATTGATCAGGGGTGAAAACTATTTAATCCATTTTAGAATAAGGCTGTAACGTAACAAAGAAAAAGTCAAGGGGTCTGAATACTTTCCGAATGCACTGTATATACATTTTACGGACACAGTATATTTTACAATAGTTATCTTTTGTTTGTTTTTAGACCCACCCTTGAGCTTCACACAACCTCTCCCATCTATCTCTGAAAACCATCCAGTTTTGATTTCTATTTGCCATATATTTTTCAACTGTGCTGTGATGTTTCACAAAAGTTCTACAAATTGTAAATTAAAGATAAACCTTTTTGCTAAGATAATTATTATATTATTGATCGATTGACTATGACTTTTCAATCACCCAGCAGTGCTATTTGCAGAGTTAGCTCCAGGTAAATGTTGCAATTCTTCAGCCATTCCTGAACCTGCGACCAAAAACAAGCTACATGTGGACAGTACAATGATTGTCTCTTCATAGCAAAATCTGCAGAGCTGGTGTAGGTTGTATCCCCCATATACTGTATATAACATTCTATTGGTTGCAAGAATTTTGTATAATCATTTAAATTGAAAAACTATACGTTTTAAATCCGGCGTCATTTTGTGTATCAGTTCATAAAGCCATGGAATCGGTACATCGAAAATCTCTTCTCAACTATTTTGCAATATATATGGCACAACTGTCAATGTTTTGGTCCTTAAATTAAACTGGTATACTTTTTTATTTATCACAATTTTCTTTAACCAATTTTGGTCTTTAATGCAGGGCCGACAGACAAGTTCAATTTTTTCTCCCCCTTCCACTTGCTTCTTCCATTTTTGCAGTAATGCAGCAATTAGTTGGTTGTAATTTCGGGTAGAGCAGACATTTCCATATATATTTGTTAGCTGCATGTGTGACAGAACTTCACCAGTCCTATTTATTATATAATTTACAAAGATTATACCATTTATGTATTTTTTATCCAATTTTTTTTTTTTTTAATCAATTAGTATATTTGAGTTTAACTATAATATTGTTGTATTATTTGTTCTGTCTTTTCTGGTGGATTAAACAGAAATTGCAACGAACTTTCTTTGGCTTGTTTTAAAATAGTTATATTTTGGAGATTATTTCATTTTCAAATAACCGAAAGGGGGAGGTTGTACTCTGAATAAAGGAAAAAAGGCCAGTCTTGAACATGGGGTGAGATATTCTTACTAATCTGCTAGAGAACCAGATCGGATTTAAGTATAACTTTTGTATGACTGAAACCTTTAGTGAGAGGTCTAATGCTTTAACATTTAATCATTTCTGCCCTCCGAATTCATATTAATTATATAAATAGGCCAGTTTAATTAAGTCTGGCTTGCCGTTCCAACTAAAATTGAATAGTTTTTGCTCATATAATTTTAAAAAAATGGTTCGCTAGGTGTAGGCAGGACCATAATCAAATAGGTAAACTGGGATATGACTAAAGAGTTAATCAGGGTGATTTTTCCACAAATAGACAGGTATTTTTTCCTTTCCATGGTAGCAAGATCTTATTTATTTTTGAGAACTTTCTATTAAAATGTATTGTAATGAGAAAATGTCTTTCTTTCGGGATATGAATATGAAGAATGTCAACTTCACTGTCAGACCATTGTCGTATCGGGTGAATGCTGGCAATTATTGCTGATGAACAAAGGAGTCCGCTCATACTGAACTTGGATCATAAGGTTTATTCATATCACAAGCTTCAGTATGAGCGGACTCCTTTGTTCATCAGCAATAATTGCCAGCATTCACCCGATACGACAAATGGCGCCCAACGTGGGGCTGGTCTGCAAATCTCCTTTGCTTCATGCGTAGCCGCCAAGCTAACTCGGTCTGAAGTGCCAGAAAAGGGTGAGTTTTCCTCACAGGTTGTTAGTTTGGATGCTATGTGATTGTACACTGGAGGAATGTACCATTACGACCGTGCCTCGTGTGGCGTTATTGCTGATAGCTGGGGGTCTGGCTAATCATTATAAAAAATGTAAACCAGTGCAAAAGTGGGTAGAGCTTATGGATTGTTTATAGAGATGTGTTGCTTGAATAGTAAGTCAAGAACAATCGGGGCCAAGATATGTATACAAGTTAGGACATTGCAGGATTTGATAAGCCCTCGGAACAAACGAGGCGACCGCATGGTGGGCCATAAAATCCTGGTAACGCGTTATGGGTTTCAGGTCAGTCAGTCAGTCTTGGACTGGAGTTTGGTTGTAGATTTAGTGGGGGTTGCTTGCCCATCTTCTATTCGACGGGATATCTGCTTGGGGGGACCGCTCATAAAATATCCAGAACTCACGGCAGCCTAAAGTTAGAAAAAAGGAAAAAGTAATTAAAGACGCAATGTCAGGTGCATTGTTTTTATGCTACATGGTGCATACAGGCTAAGGCTAAATGCTAATGCTAAATGCTAATATGCTGCATGCTAACATGTGACCGTAGAGGTCCACTGCGATGGGAGAAAGCCTCTTAAATTATGTTTGTCTGTAGAATTTCGGTTCTAGGTTTTGTGAGCGCTGTTAAATGTTGTTTGACTATGAGGGGGAAACGGAGGTACAGCAGGACTGTTAACCGTCTATTTGGGGTTGGGGAGAGATCTAAGAATCTCCCTTCCACGGTGAAAAAGTATTTTTGAATGTATCGCGCATGCGTGGGATTTTACTAAACAACACATCTGTTACACTGCAGGGGGAGACAGAGACACAGACGAGGGAACAAAGAGGAAAGATTTGAAAATGAATTAGATCTTCTAGTTGTTACATCGGCGGATGGTTAAAGATGAAACTTGTTTTGTGACCTATTGAATTTATAAATTAGATATATGTTGGCGGACTATAATAAATTAAATTAAAAGACGATTAAAATAAATAAAAAGTAAATAAAAATGTTTTTGAGCGATCTATTTAGTCCTGAGTTTAGTCTTAGAGCGAATATGAGTGGGGGAATATTGAATATGGTTGAAATAACTCAGTGATTGCAGTAACTACTAAAATCTTTTTCTGTGTCTCTGTTCTTTTGTCATATGAGAGGAACAATGGAGAGAGAAGGAGAGGGGGTGCTGACGTACACGTCACGTGACGCGACAGAGGATCGAGTCAAGGGTTTGAGACTGGTCTGGTTACAAAATCTTCCCCTACAGGATATCTGTTGTTATGACAATTTTACATAGGCTTGGCAAATACTATTTCATTAAAAATTGCATTTTGGAGGCTATGTGCATCACTGGGGTTGATTGGAGTTGTGTTGGGAATCAAGGACTGACATTATTCTGTAAAATAAAGATAATTAGGTGCTTATAGAGCAAGGGGTTATGGGAATTGTAGTAATGGTAGGGTTACAAGCTTTGTTTATGGGTATTGTAGTCTGAAGATGACTACTTGCATTTGATGGGTTGTGGTAAGATAGCCACCACTAATTGATAAATTGGTGACATAGGATGTAGAAATAAAAAAATGGTTTTAATTATTCATGATTTTTAATTGATTTTTTAATTGATTTTTTATTTTAATTAGAAATGGTTTTTGATAAAAAAATTAATTGAATTTTTTAATATTCATATTTTTATTGATTTAATAAATAATTAAAGGGGGGAAGCCATAGGCTATATAGTCTAAAATAAAATAATTCACGATAAAGGAATATAAAAGGTTTGTTACAATGGGGAGAAAGGACAGCAAGGCTATAAAGTCATTACACCGATTGATATAGTACAAAATAGTAACCCTTTAACTAAAGTATTGCTAGGTTATCCGGCAAATGAAACAAAAGTTGCCCTTCATTCTCAAACACAAACTGATAAAAGATTCCAGCAATAAGATAAACAAAGGTATAGAGAAGGTGACAGGAAAACTAATGGCAGAAGTTAGTACACCTTTCTCACATACGGATTCAGCAAAAAGACACCCACCTTACGAGAAGGAAGTAGAGCTTAGGGATGTTTATCCTCAGCTTCCAGTGATCATCCAGCAGGGTGATTGTTGCATCGGAGAGGAAGATGAACGAATAATAGATAGAGGACAAGCAGAAACGACCAGAAAGATGAATCCAAAACTCCAGAAGGAAGAAAATGAGATGTCTGAAAGAGAAGAGTGAGGTTAAGGAAGATGGAACTTGAAGAAGATGATGAAGATGAAGATCAGAGTGATTGAGAAGAGATCATGGGTGGATATGACTCTGTGATCAGAAGGAAGTTGGCAAGAGAGGAAAGAAGGATACTAGAGATTTGATCTCTGATGGAAGTTGAAGGAAGAAGGATACAAGAGATTCGAGTTCAGATGAAGACAGCGATAAAGAGGAGACTAAAGGTGCTGTGTATTCAAAAGGAGTTTATCCTACAAGGACTGGCACAGAAGAATAGTAAGAAGATGATGGAAGATGATATTTCGAGGACCGAACTTAGAATATAAGCTTTTGAAGAATCCTGATATGTCAACAGCAAGAAAGAACAGGATCAAGAAACTCTCAGAAAACTCAATCATACAACTGGTGGAGAAGGAGAAGAGAAGCTTTGGTTATGAAGAATCAGAGTGAACAAAATCAACAATCACTGTTACAGCTTCAACTGAACAATATCAAATGCAATTGTACCAGCCAAGGGGGGTACCAGGTGTTCCATATCCACAGCCAGTTTCTGGACAGACACAGAATTGGAGAGGAAGAGGACGAGAAGGCTTAGAAGGAGGAGGAAGATTTCAGCTACACTTCCAGCAACTTTCAGAAGACTGTTATAATTATGGACACTTTACCTGTGACTGCAACAAGTCAGGAGGAAACAACAGAGAACATTTTTAAGGAAGATACAGGGGCCAGTCAAGATCACCTGTTCTCCAGGTGAACCCTAAGGATTCTAGAGTGCCTAGAAGATACGAAGGGGGGTGTCAGCTGATAGCACTGATTAGAGAAGAAGAGAAAATATCCAACAATTGAACTAATTAGGATAGGGATTTGAGGTAGTAAAACAGTTAATTACTCTTAGGGAACCAATTGAGCTATGCTATAAGAACTCAAAGAGAAATTAAAATAGACATACTAATATTAGAGCATATACCTATTGTAGTGTTGGGAAGAGATGCGTTGTTTAAATTGAATTGTACAATAAGATGTACACTAGACGGATGTCTGGTAGAGGATTTTAAAAAGTAGGTTTTTGGGAATCATATTTGCTTAAAAAGATAATATCATAGGAAGGATGATAATCTATTAGACTGCCTATTAGACAATCTGTCTGAAAAATAAAGTTAAAAGGGGTGACTGTTATTCTGGGTTACATTCTTACACCAAGAGATTTCAGGCTAGGCTAAAAGGTGTTTAGTCGTTTGCCAAGTCTGTGTGTAAAGAAGTCAGAAGCAGGTGGGGACTTTCCCAATCACATATCCTAAAAATTTGGTGGTAAAGGGATTTTGTGAATAAATCAGTGGAAAAGGTTTTTAAAGGTTAGGAGAAAAGATTAGATTAAAATAAGTTAGGAGAACTAGGTTGAAGGAACTCTAAGACAGTAAGCTAAGTTTCAAAGTTAGTAGTAAAAGAGAGAGAACAGTGGTGAAGGACATTTTAGAGTTTAGTGGGAAGATATGGTAGGAGTTTAGATCTGTTAGGAGCAGATGCATTGAGAAAGTATGTGTTGCTGAATGATAAGAGAAGATTGAGGGTGATTGAGTATCTATATTTACAGTTCCCAGCAGGGAGATCAAGGTAATTATAGGTGTATTTTTTATAATCAAAAGTTTGAAAGTCAGGGATTAGAGGTAGGACTGAGAGTTGGGAAAAAGTGACACTAGTGGTGATAGATGGAAGTACAAGCAAAGAGTTCAAAGCTTTGGGGAAACTAGATGAAGTAACAATAAGGACATTAACACGTCAGTCTATTAAAACAACAGTGAGAAGCAATTTAACTCTTTCAACATTAATAGTTATTAAAGCCATAAATATATCGCATTTGATTATAAGGGAACCAATAGCTCCAGCACCAATTTTAGGGGGAAAAATACTTATTAAGGTTAGGATGGGGACGTTCCTCCCACATGGAGAGATAATTATGGAGAAGAAGTATTGTTATCAGGACCAGAAGTAGAAGCAAGCTGTTGCACCTAGTCAAAGGAGGTATAGTTTGTACAACGATATGAAGTGGAAGAGGGTTATGAGCAGAGGTGGGACAAAGTCATTGTTATGCAAGTCACAAGTAAGTCTCAAGTCTTTGCCCTCGAGTCCCGAGTCAAGTCGAGTCAAAGATGAGGCAAGTCCCAAGTCGAGTCAAAAGTCAAAGCCATCAAGTCTCAAGTCGAGTCCAAAGTCCTACCATTTTAGTTTCGAGTCATTTCAAGTCCTCTTACCACAGAAATAAAATGTATACAAATCATGTATGTCTGTAAGATTTGTATTTATTTAAACCTTTTATACAATAACATTAATCAAATACAGCAAAAACATAACATTTAATTTTCACAAAAAAAATGCTTGTATTTGAACAGCATATTGCACTAGAACAATGCGAGAGAGAGAGAGAGAGAGAGAGAGAGAGAGAGAGAGAGAGAGAGAGAGAGAGAGAGAGAGAGAGAGAGAGAGAGAGAGAGAGAGAATGGTTTACGGGGAAGGACAAACACCAAAGCTCTGGAAGTAAAAACAGTGTGGGAACCTGCACTGCAAATGAACAGATCTTACTCCATGTGAAACTCCTACCACAGGAGAGAGAGAGCTGTGTGGACAGGTGATGAGCAGAGAGTGAGTGTGTGATGCGCGCATGCGTGTTGTGGACAGGTGGAGGGAGGCCCCTATACTGCATTGCATTTGCAAAAGATCAAATTGGCCAAAAGTCTGTCAGTCATTTGTGCACGATGGGGACGCAGAATGATGCCACCATGGCTGAAAACTCGCTCCACTGGAGCACTAGAAGCAGGCACTGCCAAGACTCGGATGGCTACTTGAAAGAGTGAAGGAAGAGTCTTACTGTTCAGTGCCCAGAACAAAAGGGCATTCTGTCCTTCTGCCATGTCAATGTAGTGACTTAGCTGTACTGCTGGTGGGGTCCCAACATCCCTTTTCTGCCTCTTATGGTATGCAGCAAACAGCCCTTCTCCTTCCATGTCCTCTAGTTCTTCTTCAGCAGGCACCGGCACAGGCTGCTCTGTCTCTGCAGCATCTTGCAGGATCAATTCTAAAAATAAAAATAAAAACGTGTCACAACAGCAGAAACAAAAGAGCCCTTATTTCTGATGTTGATGATACTGTTCAAGACTGAAATTTTTTATTATTGTTAAAGTCAGATTAATATCACATTAGATCCTATATCAGATTAAGATCAAATTATTGTACGTTGCATTTAAGTTGCATTGCAAGTCAATAATATTTACCTTTAACTCGTTGTGCCACCTCTGCCTTGATGTCACGGTTGACCAGCACATGGGGCTCAATCCACAGCAGACAAAAGGCTGGATCCAAGGCAGCTGCTTTCAGGTAGACTGTGTCTGAAAAGGGGGGCAGTGATCCCTTCTTGAGACTGGGCCATTTTTACATTAATGAAGATCCCAAGAAATCTTTTTTTCAGGGATGCCTGCAGACCTCTGACCAGGCCACTCAGGAAACGAACTTGAGGCTTCAGCTTCTCAAGATGGTGATTGAGGGACAAGATGGATGGAACAACTGCACTGATTGTAATGACTTTCTCCCCCTGTGTCAAATCAGTTGCTTCTCCGAACGGTTTTAAGATGTCCACCAACTCCTTCAGCAGATTCCACTCTCGTGGTGTGAATGACAGTTCTTTATGCCCGGCCTTCTCAAGAACTGCGCAGAGCTTTTGCTGATCACAATGAAGGACTGCTTTTACCTGCCGCAGTGTGGAATTCCACCTCGTGCTCACTGCAGCAGGGATGCCTCTGTGCTCCCCAAATTCACCATCGAAGATGTCTTTAAACGTTGTGCTTGTGTGGAGCAGGGAGCTAAGTTTTGATAACTTGGAGAGAGAAGGACATGCCGCTTTTGTTTCTTTCAAACCGTCTCCCACAACCAGCTGCAATGTGTGTGCAAAACACTGCAGGCGCTGTTTCTTTGCCATAGCAGCATCGACGGTTTGCTGGTCTTCTTGGGTTAAGTCATGCCATAGCTCAGGATCATCAAGATTATCTCCAGCATCTTCATCTTCCTCCTGTTCGCTGGGGAAGCAGACTGTAAATGCCTTGCGCATGTTAGCAGCATTGTCACTAATTATATAGTCCAATTTAGCTTTGATGTTGTATTCATCACATATTGCCTCAAATTGGTCACAGATTCGCTCTGCTGTGTGAGAGCCTTTGAAGCGGTTGCAGGCCAAGAGATTAGTCTTTAGCTGTACCCTCTCTGCATCTCGCTCCATCCAGTGCACAGTGACACCAAGGAATCCCCTCATCTTTCGATCAGACCAAATGTCCACAGTGACTGAAACATGGTCAGTGTTGCTCAATTGAGTTTTTAACTTTGACCGTCTCTCCTCAGCAAGGCTCTCTGTTTTTGTGGTCAGCGTTCGGCGACATACTGGGGTATACTTGCTGTCCAGCACAGCCAGAAAGTGACGAAAGCTCTTATTTTCCACAATAGACAGAGGGAAATTGCAATCAATAATCAAGTCAGACAGTATCGCATTGGAGATGGCCTTCTGCTGTGGGTGGGTCAGGCTGTAACGCCCTACACGAGTGTCAAGGAATTGTGAGATTGAAGGCTGTTGTGGTTCATCTACGATGATTTTGTTCATCTGGTATTCTTCATACCTGTAACAGAGAAGAATATGAAACAGATGTCAGAAAATCCTTTACAGCCACACATGTTGTATTTGAAACTACTCTTTACTCATATCAATGTTGTTGTGTTAATATTCATTGCCTATTGTACACTACGGTTTACGATAATACATTTCAGTTTCAGTGTATGCAATATTAAGAATATTTTCACTGCTTCAAAATTCATAAGAAAGCCCTTTCCCTCAAGAAACTGAAGTCATATGCTTTATAGCAGTGGTTTTCAAAGTGGGGACGGGGACCCTTGGGTGCCGCGAGGGGGTTCTAGGGGGGCCATGGCAAGTTGGCATGAAAAGTATAGAAAAACAAAATAATTGAATAAATTAAATAACTAAAGTAAACCAAATTAAACCAAAAATAAGCTAAACAATATTCCCATTAGTTAAGAACTGCACTATAATAATATATTGCATCTCTGAACATTACTACTATAATCGTTATTATTTTATTATATACTGTATATATCCCAGTGGTGCGCTGCCTCACAGACCTACTGTAGACTACGGTAGCACTCTGTCCATGCGCTGTCTGCTGTTTGGGCATGATATGAAAAGGGAAGGCTAATGGTGGATCTACTGTGACTGTGTTATCATTTTCCTCTTTACAATGTATACGTCTTACTATGTTTCCTGTTGTACTTGGATGGGTTTAGGGATGCACCAACTACATCCGAGTTGTGAAAGGGGGGTGCATTCATTGTTTAATTGTGATATTTTGTCTTCAGCGACAGTTCTGCTTAGTTGTGATTAACCAAAATTACATAAACGACCTCAATGAGGCAGCACATCAGCAACTCTGAAACTGAATTCTAAAACGCTTAACGTGGAAAAACGCTTAACGTTGCTTAATGCTTAATATACTAAGACAGTAATATTATAAGACCAAACTCTGCAAATATCATATTAATAAAGCATACTATGTACAAAACATCAGATGAGCCCAGAATATGAACGCAAACACGTTTAATAACACGTTGCGTTTTCCTCCCATAGAAAACCATTATAAGAAAAGGCTTAACGTGTCTTATGTACTAAGACAGTGTTATTAAAAGACCAAACTAAGTAAATATCATATCAATAAAGTATACTATGTACAAAACATCAGATGAGCCCAGAATACATAGTAGCCTACATAAGACATGTTAAGCCTTTTCTTATAATGGTTTTCTATGGGAGGAAAACACTTAACGTGTTGTTAAACGTGTTTGCGTTCATATTCTGGCCTCATCTGATGTTTTGTACATTTAGTATACTTTATTAATATGATATTTATAGTTTGGTCTTTTAATATTACTGTCTCAGTATATTAAGACACGTTAAGCCTTTTCTTATAATAGTTTTCTATGGGAGGAAAACGCAAGCGTGTTATTAAACGTGTTTTGCGTTCATATTCTGGGCTCATCTGATGTTTTGTACATAGTATACTTTATTAATATGATATTTACAGAGTTTGGTCTTTTAATAACACTGTCTTAGTACATTAAAGAACGTTAAGCGTTTTTCACGAAAGCGTTTTAGAATGTCCATATAATAGCAGTTCAAAAATCCATATTTTTGTAAGCATGAACCAGCAAGGGAGACGTGCGTTTGTCTCGTTGATACAGTAAATATGCAGCAGCTAGCTAGTAAGTTACGGTACATCCGATAAGGTGCGTAGCATTCTGTCAAAACTTACCTTTCTTTGTGCAACTTCAGGTGTCGAACAAAGTTGGACGTTGTGGCAGCTCCGTCTGTAATCTTCGATCCGCATGTTTTGCAGATTGCAACTCGTTTTTTGTCGACTACCTCGTAATTTTTATAGCCAAACCAAACTATCTTCGGTATCATTTTGACAACTGGCGCGTTGTTGCTTGATGTGCTTCATTGGTTGTCTTGCAATGTGCCTGCTTAGATGCTGTCGAATCAAAACAACGTGGGACTACAGTGATTGGATAACGTGCAGGCAGCGCGCGCTCTCTGTATGCATACAGGTGGATGGTGCACATTTTTTTTCACAGATGCAGATAAACGGAGAGCGGCGCGGCCGTGTGAAAAAATTTTTCCCCAGTTTTCATGGGAAGTAGCAAGTCTTCTCGAGTCATAAGGCGCAAGTCCAAGTGAAGTCACGAGTCATTGATGTTAAAGTCCAAGTCGAGTTGCAAGTCTTTGTACATTTTGTCGAGTCGAGTCTGAAGTCATCAAATTCATGACTCGAGTCTGACTCGAGTCCAAGTCACATGACTCGAGTCCACACCTCTGGTTATGAGTGATTGTTCATTTATTTTGCGTAATGTTACAGAGAAAGATCAGGGAGAATATATGTGTACTTATCTAGTGCAAGCATTACAATTTGTTCCGGTTAAGAATTATTAGTTAAAAGGCTATGTAATTCGTAAAGTGACGCTTATAATGGAAGATTTGAAGTCTGTTGAAGTTTCCACAGTCACCAAAGGAGTTCAGGAAGAATATGTTACAGTAGTCACTCCAACAGTAAATAATGCACATAGGATATCGGTAGCTTTCCCACTAGAAATAATTAAGGTTAATACATCAACTAAATCAACTACTTTAATGGTAACTTTGGAAAGGGATTAATGATACGATGGCAATAGCAAATGTAGGAAGTATGACACCGACAACAACTTTTCTGAAATTAAAGGGGGTAGCAAGAAGGACTCAGGGGTTTATGGTACGAATTGGAGAGTGCTGTCAATGATAGTACGAATAGGGTTAAAATAGGAAAGCAGATAGTAGTAGAGAACAATATAGATTCATCTGAAATAGTGAAGGATACTATCATGGAGGTACAGGATGAGGTCTTTGATTTTAATGACAGACAAGGAGAGGTATCTGATCAGTACCGCTCGTTAGGGAAGAGAGAAACTAAATGGATGGGTTTGATTCTTCTGTTGTGAAAATTAAAGATAGCAGGTAGGAATCTTTGGTTCCAGTGGTTAACTCATTCTGTAAGATCAGTGAGGAATCTTGAGGGTCCATGTCTGTTGAGAATTCCAGACAAACATGTTAGAGACGGTCGCTCGACCTCTATCAAGTGTGTGTCAGTCTTATGCGTTGTCAGGGCTGTTGTATCAGCAACAACAATCAGTAACAGATAAAATAATGTCGTTGTCAAAACATTTGTTTAAGCCTAGGTTTAGGTGTTCTTGGTTAAATGAATTACCCTATGGGAATTTGTTGGATGGTAAGGAAAATCGGGTAACAGCGAACCCTGAAGCATTTGAGGTGAAAGCAGTGAGGGCTAAAACTTGTTTTTGTTCTAATAAAACATATGATGTAAAGGGTATGTTCATGGGAATATCAGATTGTGATGATTATATGATGACTTTGGATAAGCATGAACATAAGATTAGAGATGACAAATATAATGTAACTTTTTATGTACCAGTTAGTAAGAAAAGCAGGACTTTGATGGTTAAAAGATTAGCTTTTGCCTGACAATGTGACTATGGGGAATTTTAGAGATATTTGGAGGGTTTGTGGTGATGAAATATATATTCTTACCCTATGGATGGACAGGATGTTGTTACATGTCAACGTTGAAGCTTCCATATGAGGTTTTTACCATTAAAAGAGGGGTAGCACCGGACACAGATAAATCTGAAGCTAGGTTTGAAATTGGGTGAAAAGAGACATGGCGGCATGTCATAGTCTTCAAGCCTATCATTGAAGGATAAATCTAAGGGAGAAGGGGGGACTTTTTCCATGGTATGGTGTAACATTTGGGAAGATGATATTGATAATGTTAGTTATACTTTGAGTCCAGATAGTTCAGATATTATCACTAGGGTTATATATGCATTGAAGAATATAAGGGATGCATTTGGTAGATCTGAAGGAGCGGAAGTCAGCGAAGACTTGGTTGCAAGATCAGGTAGGCCAGTAGGGGCAGTGATGGTTCAGATTTTAGTTGCAGCTTTGATAGCACTGTGTGTGATGTTTGTAATTTGTTACTGACCTTTGGGAAAGCTATGATATTGAGATAGGTTGGAGAGTGATGCCTGGAGACAACACTCAGATGCCGGTGTTGACTGTTCCTGATCTGGATGAAGATGGACAAGTGGAACTGAATGGATAAATATCATTTTTGATGATTTGATCATTTTTCAATTTTTTTTTTCCAATATTAGGGTGATTTTAGTATGATTTTATGAATCAAAGGGGGGAAATGGTTAATGTGATTCATACATCATTTATATATCATTTTTATATTCTTAGTTGATATTGATGTTTAATTTGAAAGTGTTTGTTTTGCAAAAGATACTGTTTGGTCTTTTCTTTTCTTCCAGAAGCATTTGGGGGAACATGTGGAGATTGAAATACTCAAACAAGGACAATATGAAGGGACAATATGAAAGGACAATGACTGGAGGAGATGAAACAAGAAAGGTGTGGAGAGATTCCGATTCCATCATCAACAATCCATTGGAAGTCGAGACTACGGGGAGATGAAGTGTAGTGGACTACATTCCAGTGTCTGCAATGAAATATAGACATATTTCATGTGTAATACATAATTTGTGTCATACTCTTACGTATTAATTTTTGTAGAATGATATTTGATGTTATTGAATACATGTGGGGAACTTAGATGTTTTTGTTTATTTCGTTGATGCTTAGGGACAGGGAGTCTAGGCAGGGAGAGGTCCACTGTAGTGTCCAATGGGTTGACCAGCCTTAGAGTGGATATTTTTTTTGGATAGGATTTTGTTTGCAGGGGCTTACATGTGTATTTAATTGCATCGTAGTTTCAAATGCATTTACATTGTTTATGAGTTTATCTGGAGTACCGAGGTGGTTGCCTGGGGCAGAGGGACCGTGAGAGAATTTTACTGTCTTGATTGATGGATGGATTTGGAACGAAGGTTGCCGGACAGTTTTTCGCTCTTACACTCCATAAAGATTTGTTCATATTTCATAGTATGTATTCACACTTCATAAACAGTTATTCATATTTCATAGAAAGGTATTTACATTCTAGAGAAGAATGTTTTTGGTTTAATGTTAAAGATACTCAATAAGATAAATTGTCACTTGTCATAATCCTATTCTGTTTGTTTTCGAGACTGTTTAGTCTCGAAGGGGGGAATATCGTATATGAAGATTATGACGTTGTTAATGTTTTAAGTGGAACCGGAGAGGACGTTAATTTTAGTATCAAGAGGGAATGTTTTAGTGTAACGCCCCAGGGGAGACTGGTGATTGGCCAGAAGAGGGAGCACCCATCTTTTTGCATTGTTTATAAGTAGGGGCTAGACGAAGAAGAAGTCAGAACGGCCATTGCAATCTGGGACGCCGTTCTCCGGATGTCATGACATCTGTCACTTATGCTGAAGCTTGTGATATGAATAAACCTTATGATCCAAGTTCAGTATGAGCGGACTCCTTTGTTCATCAGCAATAATTGCCAGCATTCACCCGATACGACACCATTTTATTGGTAAATTACACAGTAATGTAAAAGTTGTATTTTTTAGTGATCCAATACATAATATAGTACACTTATCATAATTTGGTTGTAATCCAGAGAGGTTAGAAACATTATCTAGATTCTCTATGAGGCTGTGGAGGGATCCAAATTGCGGATTTAAAAGAAAACATGAATCATCAGCGTACAATGACACCTTTGTTTTTAAGCCCTGGATTTCTAGCCCCTTGATATTATTGTTGGATCTGATTTTAATAGCTAACATTTCGATGGCCATAGTAAATAGATTTGCCGATAGTAGAAAACCTTGTTTTACTCCTCTTGACAGTTTAATATTTTCTGAGAAGTAGCCATTATTTACTATTTTACACCTAGGGTTACTATACATAACTTTAACCCATTGTATAAGAGATTCTCCAAAATTGAAATATTCCATGCATTTATATATAAATTCCAGTCGTACTTCATCAAAATCCTTTTCAAAGTAATCTATGAATACCAGGCCTGGTTTCCAAGATTGTTCTTAGTGTTCTATTGTTTCCAGTACTTGTCTTATATTATCTCAAATCTATCATCCATGTAAAAAACCTGTCTGATTAGGATGAATAATATCCGACAATACCTTTTTAATTCTATGCACTATGCATTTTGCTCGAATTTTTGCATCACAACACTGGGCCTCCAATTTTTTTTAAATGGACTGGATCTTTACATTTACCACTTAGGTCCTGTTTCAGTAATAATACAATGTCCTTGTTGAGTATCTGATCATCTACCATCATCTACATGCTAAAACAGTCCTCTGAGTACATCAAAAAAGTTGAGTGTCTGATTATCTACCATTTTTATAGGATTGGTTCAAACATGCTAAAACGGTCCTCTGAGTACATCAAAAAAGGTTTGGTATACCTCCACTGGTATACCATCCAGCCTCAGAGTTTTCATGGACATAAAGACTTTAACCTCTATGGGATCGGTGTCCCGTATATGGGACGGTTGAGCTAACGTGCGCTAATGTGATTAGCATGACTGTTGTAAGTAACAGCAAACTTTCCAGGACATAGACATGTCTTATGTGGGCAGAGAGCTTAAATTATTGTTAATCTAACTGCACTGTCCAATTTACAGTAGCTATTACAGTGAAGAAATAACATGATATTGTTTGAGGAGAGTACACAACAACAAAAAACGTATCAGCGTTGTTGTTCACTAGTTTACTCCAATTGGGGAAGGGGTGGTGGTGTTGGAAAGTAATGAAGGGAAATATAATTTTAAAAAGGATATGTGTGTGTGTATAGATGTATGTATATATGTATGTATGTATATATGTGTGTGTGTGTATGTATATATATAATTTTTTATTTATATATTATATATATTTTTTTTACATATTATATTTATATATATATATTTTTTGTTGCAAAAAACATACATTGATGGAAGTTACAATCTATCTGAAATATTAAAGCTGATCTACCCCCTAAAAAAAATATATATATATATATATATATATATGTATCACGGCAACTGGTTTGATACATACACCTCTGAAGGTAAATAATGTACTTACATTCAGTCATCTTGCTCTGATTTGTCATCCTAAGGGTCCCAGAGATAAAATGTAGCATCATTTTTATATTCAGATGTAGGAACTGGGTTCTACAGTTTGAAACCCTGCTGTCTCTGGCTCCACACCCACCCCGCCCGGCCATCTAGATGTGTGAAAGTTAGTGTATAAGCTAATGCTCCATCATGTATGACATTCCTGGGAGTGTGTAAACTTACATTTTGTATTACCATATCATTTTTGTATGTTCTCTATAGTTATGCACTTGAAAATGTATCAATTGACCAATTCGGCACATTTGGGCAGACTTGATACAAAATAGTCAAGTATTGCAATGCTTCACTGGATCAATCTGAAACTTTTCACACACACTGCTGCCATCTAGTGGCCACAATCTAAATTGCGCCTAAACTGCAATATTATATTGTGGCCTTTCTCTTGTATTTCAAAGATGATGGAACAAAAAAATGAAAACGCATGTTTGTTGTTTCCATTATCTTTTACCAGATCTAATGTACATATATATTCTCCTACATTAATTTCACAAATTTCAAAGTGTTATCAAATGGTATCAATAGCATATCCTTACTTCAGATCCTGATCTACAGGCAGCTAGATTTGGGTATGTCATTTTAGGCCAAAATTGAAAAAAAGGGTCAGATCCTTAAGAGGTTAATTGCATCAAGAAGTTCCTCCTCTGTAATTTGGCCTTCACATGAGTCTTTCTGTACAGCTGTTTATTTTACATTATTAATAGAAAAAAATAATGACAATTAACTTTGGTTAGTGGAGAAGGAGGGACTGAAAAGAAAACATGTACTTAAAGTACTTTGCTTCCTCTTTCAAAATATCATTTGGTGAGTCATGGGTGACTCATCAGTGCATTTTTCCCCATATTCCATCCAGTTCGCTTTATTTTTTATAATATATTACACTTGATCTTTCTTGAATATGTTCCTCCATTTCTTTTAGTTTTTCCTCTAACGTATTCTGTGCCTCTATGGTACGGTTTTTATTGCTATCTATCTGTTATCTATCTGTAAATACCGATCTTCTTTTCTTATTATCTGCTAGCCATTACAATTATAACTGGCTATACTTATTTCACCATTTACCATAATGAGATACAAGTCTCAATTATATTGATCATAATATATGTTTGTAAACTTACCATTAAAAATGACCATAATGATTCAGTATCCATATAGCTGTACCATGATATTTGCACTGCTGCTAAGTAAACCTTGTTGTTCTCCACTATTCCACCCGCTAAGACCTCCCCCCATCCCAAGTTGGGTTTTCCAATGACTGGCAGACCACCCATGTCCACCTGGATCCTAGGGCCTTTGAGAGATTGGGACCCATCCTTTAAAAAGAGCACACAGTGCCACCCACAGAACAGAAGCAGATTAACTGCCAAAAGCATTTCCAACACCCTCACCTCGATTTTAATGGATACAGTTATTTAAAACAAATATAAAAAAATTGTGCATATCTTAATTTATTTCCACAATTAGCAAATCATATGCGTAATAATGTAGGCAGTTCATACGAAGGATTGTTACCTATAACCAGGATTGCCATTACAAAAATTACATTTTGGCAAGCAATTATTATTTTGGCATACAATTATTGTGATTCATCCTATATTGTCTCTAACATCTCTGACCGCGTTTATCTTTCTGTCTTGGCTGCTTATAGCCTTCTTGCAGTAGGCCTATAAAACAGATAAGGACTTCTTAGTGTATGGGTCGCTCAGGTGGGTGTGTAGGGTATAGGGTTGGGGACCGTTCCCTCATGATAAGACAATAAATAAATACATAATATATTTATAATTTAGTTGAGAATGTATATCCCATATCTGCACAAAATTGAAAGCTCTCTCTGTCACAACTCCTGCTCGCAGACACACATGGGCTCTGGCATTTGCAACCATTTTCACTCACTTAACTCCACACTTTTCCAAACACACACCCCACCTTCCATCACAATACACAATACACACGCACATTTTTATCCCCACCATGTTGATTCCTACCTCATTTTGGGCTTTTGAGTACTTTTGTTTTCCAGTTCCTTATATTTGAAGAAATATTATTTCAATAATAATCCTTTCTTCTATTGCTGTCTTTTATCTATTTATAAATACTATAATTAGAAAGTCTAATACAAATTATTTTACAACATTCCCTATCTTGAATTGTATAGTGTATTTGTAATTTATTTCTTTATCACATTTTTATTTGTTCCTGTTTTTTTTATTACAATCCCTACCATGGATAGTATTGGGTATTCCATTATTCGACTTCTCTATGGGAACTTTGTATTATTTAGAATAGCCATGGAGAACTCTTGGTGTCTCAGAACAGTTGGTTATCAATGTACAGTTTATCGACTATGAGAGTTACACGTTTCCCTTTCAGTCTATTCACCTTGACGAGTGGGTACAGAACTTCGCGCCGTTCTGCAATTTCCTTCGGGAACTGATCATTCATGCCTATTTTGCCCAGGCTTTTAACCATTATTTTATCTTTAAAGAATGCAAATTTGGCAACGATTGGGCGCTCGTATCTCTGTCCTCTCTTCGAAACGGTGTACACGTTAGAGTTTGATTTTGTCGACAGCATCGCCTGGGATCTGTAGCGCTTTAAGAAATATTTATTTCAAGTTCCTTGGCGTACACATTACCGACAAACTGAAATGGTCCACCCACGCAGACAGTGCGGTGAAGAAGGCGCAACAGAGCCTCTTCAACCTCAGGAGGCTGAAGAAATTTGGCTTATCACCTAAATCCCTCACAAACTTTTACAGATGCACAATTGAGAGCATCCTGTCGGGCTGTATCACCGCCTGGTACGGCAACTGCACCGCCCACAACCGCAAGGCTCTCCAGAGGGTGGTGCGGTCTGCCGAACGCATTACCGGGGGCAAACTACCCGTCCTCCAAGACACATACAGCACCCAATGTCACAGGAAGGCCAAAAAGATCATCAAGGACATCAACCACCCGAGCCACTGCCTGTTCACCACGCTATCATCCAGAAGGCGAGGTCAGTACAGGTGCATCAAAGCTGGGACCGAGAGAATGAAAAACAGCTTCTATCTCAAGGCCATCAGACTGTTAAATAGCCATCACTAGCACATTAGAGGCTGCTGCTGCCTATTGAAATTATTGGCCACTTTAAGAAATGGAACACTAGTCACTTTAATAATGTTTACATATCTTGCACTACTCATCTCATATGTATATACTGCATTCTATTCTATAATATTCTACTGTATTTTAGTCCATGCCGCTCTGTCATTGCTTGTCCATATATGTATATATTCTTAAATCCCATTCCTTACTTTTTTGTTGTATTGGGTATATGTTGTGTAATTGTTAGATATTACTGCACTGTCGGAGCTAGACGCACAAGCATTTCGCTACACCCGCTATAACATCTGCTAAACACGGGTATGTGACAAATAACATTTGATTTGATTTGACAGTATCAGGATCTTCACCCTCATTTTCTTTGATACCGGTAAGTACCAGATTTTCTCGCATAGATCTAGTCTGTATTTCAAGTGGGGCTTCTCTCAGAAACATGTTCTCCTTTTTAAGTTCTTTAACGTCTGTTTCAATAGTATTGACTGTTCCTTTTAGCTTGTTTGTTTCTTCATTGTCACAGCTTTTTCATCACTGATCTCGAGACTCGCCTTCAACTCCTTTATGTCTTTACTGACTAGTTCAAGTATGCCCAATTTATAATTTAGCGACTTTAGCAAGTCGATTTCTACACATACCATTCCCGGTGGTGAAAAGCATAAATTGTCTGTATCCGTCAAGGAGTCTAGTTTTCTTTTGGGGATTGGTTCTCCATGCTTACTCTCCGACATGTTTGGGTGTTGATTGTATTGGTGATATTGGTCTATACCAGGGTTCTTCAATTCCGGTCCTGGAGGGCCGAAACACCTCTGTTTTTCATCCTCTCCTTCTAATCAGGGGCTAATTCAGACCTAGGACACCAGGTGAGTGCAATTAACTACCAGGTAGAAATAAAAAACAGAAGTGTTTCGGCCCTCGAGGACCAGAATTGAAGAACCCTGGTCTATACATTTCTCTAGTCTTATAATTTGTTTTGTGTTGTTATCCAGATTGAAGGTTATTGCCCATGAGAATGTGGAGTGAAGTGCTAATATTTAGTAAAATGTACAGACATTGAATCTTCTTGGGGCATTCTTGAGGCATTCTGGACCGCTGTCTTCAGTCCTCCATTTCCTTGCTGCTGTGCTGGGGAAGGCCCTTTCCTGTTTCAGCATGACAATGCCCCCGTGCACCAAACTTTCAACACTTTGTATAGTCCATGCCCTGACGAATTGAGGCTGTTCTGAGGGCAAAAGGTGGTGCAACTCAATAATGTTTTGGACACTCAGTGTACAGTGCTATGAATATGTATTTTCCCCTTTTCTAATTTTCTCTACTTTTGCATATTTGTGATACTGAATGTTATCAGATCTTCAACCAAAAGCTAATATTAGATAAAGGGAACATAAGTGAACAAATAACACAACAATTACATATTTATTTCATTTATGTCGTAAACAAAGTTATGCAACACCCAATTCCCCTGTGTGAAAAAGTAATTGCCCCCTTATACTCAATAACTGGTTGTGCCACCTTTAGCTGCAATGACTCCAACCAAATGCTTCCTGGAGTTGTTGTAGTTGTCAACATGAAGTTCATTACTGTTGTATCTTCATGTCTAAGAAATACTCAAGAAAACAACTGTTCTTTGAAACATAAATCCTTTATTCAAGTTAACCGGAGCTGTACAAGTATCGTGCATTGAGCTGAGATCTCCCGCTCTCCTACTCCTCTGCGCGGGCTGCGTGTCCCCTAAGTGATCACGTGGCCGCCGATACAATATACCACATCCCCCTTATCAAGATATGCCTTTTCCCTTATAAGATATAACAATTACAATAACAATTCTCTATAAATCCTGATGACTTATTTGCATAGTGAACACTGCATTTCCTCAATCAGCCTCTGAGGTGCTTTTGCTTCTCTACCTGACCGTCTCATTTCAACAGACTGCCCTGGTGGGTCTGACACAGGAGTGTCTGGGCTTGAAGTTGTCTGACCTGTAATGTCACTCTCTTGCCTGTCTGTTTGCTCACACTCAGGTACATGTAGCAAGTGTCTCCTATTTCTCCTGTATGTAACTCCCTCAGGTGTCATATGACCTGGTTGCCACTGTTTTCACCACATCGGCCTCAACGCTCCATGTTTTACCATCATGCATTTTCACCCTATCGTTTGGACTGAGTGCACTGAGCACCTTGGACCCTTTGTCACAGTACCCTTTCTGTTCACTCTTTTCTCTCCATTTGTTAAGAATGACCTTGTCATCCTTCTCTGTTTCTACGAGTACTGGCAACCTAGTTTTGAGTTTCCTGTTGAACAACAGCTCTGCAGGAGACAGACCATGTTTTAGTGGAGTAGCCCTGTAGCTTAACAAAACTAGATATGGATCTGTCTTTGAGTCAAGAGCTTTCTTAAGCAGTAGTTTCACTGTTTTGACACTGTTCTCGACTAACTCATTAGACTGTGGGTACAGTGAGCTGGATGTGACATACTTGAACCCGTATGTACGGTTTAGCAAAATCACTGAAAGCTGAACAGCTGAACTACCTCTGCGACCCCATGATGCGCAAATAATGACTTAATGTGAGATATCACCTGACTAGCAGTAGTGTCCTTCAGTAAAGATACAGTTATGTTGTTCCACCATCTTTAATGACTTCACAACATAGTAACGAATTTGACATGATTGTTCTTTAAGTCCCCACCAACCATTTCCCACATACTTTTATGAGGGAATGTTGTTTCATTATCCACTTTGGATGTTGGAGTTTTGGCGGGAATACTTAATAAATAAATAAATAAATTGGTCATTTAGCAGACGCTCTTATCCAGAGCGACTTACAGGAGCAATTAGGGTTAAGTGCTCCTTTGATAACAAAGGGATCCTTTCTCCCAATACTTCATGGCAAGGAAGAGAAAGTCTCTACAAGGAATTTACAACCGGTCATAAAACTGGCCCCCAGGAAAGGGGGTGTTCAAACTTTTGCCTAGCAGGAATCTTTGATCCTCAGCCAATGAGGGCAAGTCATGACATGTGTATGTTAGACCCTTCTTTGCAATAGTAACCAAAGGTTTATGATCTGTTTCGGCCCACACTGTTTTACCATAGATAAACACATGGAATTTCTCACATGCATATGACAGTGCCAATGCCTCTTTCTCAATCTGAGCATAGTTACACTCAGAAGTTGTCAGTGCCCTGGAGGCATATGTGACTGGGCGCCATCTAGTGCCATATTGCTGTAACAACACTGCACCTAAAGCTGCTTTAGCGGCATCTGCTGAGATTTTGGTTTTGTGCTTTTTGTCATAGAACCTCCCTACTGGAGCATGCATGATTAATGCCTTGAGCTCCTCAAACTCTTTCTGGTGATTACTGTTCCAACACCACTCTGTAGTTTTACACAGTAGACTTCTCATCTGACTCGTGTGAGTTGCCAGATTAGGTACAAATTTGTCGACATAATTAACCATACCTAAGAACCTTTGTACACCCTCTTGATCAGTAGGCAGTGGCATGTTCTTGATGGCTGTCACTTTGCTCTGGTCTATCTGAACACCTTCACATGTTAGTTTTTCACCAAAGAAGGTTATTTCTGTCTTTCTTAATTTACATTTGTCTGAGTTTAGCTTTAGCCCATTAGCTCTGGCTAGATCAAGTGCTGCTTTCAACCTTGTGTCGTGCTAATCAAGAGTCTGACCCCATATTAGCACATCATCAATGGACACTTTTGTGCCTTGCACACTCTCAAATATCTGTTGGACTGTCCTATGAAAGACTTCTGGTGCTGAAGTGAGACCAAACGGGAGCCTTTTAAATGAGTACCTACCAAAAGGAGTATTTAAAGTACAAAGCCTTGTACTCTCCTTGTCTAGACTGATCTGCCAAAACCTTGAGGAGGCGTCTAGCTTTGAGAAGTATTTAGCCCCTGCTATGTCCCCGAATATCTCCCCTCTAGTAGGCAGCTGAGTGTTCCCTTTTTACATACTTTAGCTCTTTTGGATCAATACACAGTCTGAGCGAGCCGTCTTTCTTCTCAACTATTACTAGTGAGTGGACCTATTCAGTAGGCTCTTCTACTTTGTCTAGGATATCTAAGGACTCTAGCCTCCGTAACTCTGCTTTTAGCTTGTGTCTTAGTGATAATGGTACCTTTCTAGGTGCATGGATCACTGGTCTATTTGGCTGCTCTAACTCGATTTTGTGCTGCACCTTGAGTTTTCCTATTCCCTGAAAAACATCAGCATATGCATCCTCAACATTTAGTCATTTCACCATTCCCTGTATGAACCCGTTTCACTAGACCCAGTAAGTTACATAACTTGAACCTCTTAAGGACCTGACCCTTTATTTCAATTTTCGCCTAAAATGACATACCCAAATCCAACTGCGTGTAGCTCAGGACCTGAAGCAAGGATATGTATATTCTTGAAACCATTTGAAAGGAAACACTTTGAAGTTTGTGGAAATGTGAAATTAATTTAGGAGAATATAACACATTAGATCTGGTAAAAGATAATACAAACAAGAAAACATGCATTTTCAAAAAAAAATGGTTCCATCATCTTTGAAATGCAAGAGAAAGGCCACAATATAATATTGCAGTTTAGGGGCAATTTAGATTTTGGCCACGAGATGGCAGCAGTGTGTGTGCAAAGTTTCAGATTGATCCAGTGAAGCATTGCAATACTGGACTACTTTGTATCAAGTCTGCCCAAATGTGCCGAATTGGTCAATTGATACATTTTCAAGTACATAACTATAGAGAACATACAAAAATGATATGGTAATACAAAATGTAAGTTTACACACTCCCAGGAATGTCATACATGATGGATCATTAGCTTATACACTAACTTTCACACATCTAGATGGCCGGGCGGGGTGGGTGTGGAGCCAGAGACAGCAAGGGTTTGAATATTTGAATATAAGAATGGATTTATCAAACAAAACTATGCTACATTTTATCTCTGGGACCCCCAGGATGACAAATCAGAGCAAAATTACTGAATGTAAGTACATTATTTACCTTCAACGGTGAATGTATCAAACCAGTTGCCGTGATAGGTTTTTTATTGTTGTGCACTCTCCTCAAACAATAGCATGGTATTTTGTCACTGTAATAGCTACTGTAAATTGGACAGTGCAGTTAGATTAACAAGTATTTCAGCTTTCTGCCCATATAAGACATGTCTATGTCCTGGAAAGTTTGCTGTTACTTACAACAGAACCTTGTGAGATTTATCATCTACCTCCAGCACCAATGTGCATGTCCCTGAAGTGACGATTGCTTCACCACTGTAAGCTTTCAGTCTTATCCTTTGTTTTGTGTTCACCACTGGTTTTACCTGTAACCGTAACAATTCAGTCTCTGGAAGGATGTTGACCTGTGCTCCAGTGTCAAGTTTGAACACAATGTCAGTTCCATGAGTCTTGTAGGTAGCAGTCCAGTCCTCGTCTGGTCCTGCAAATGCGACTGTTCCCACAAAGAGGTCACCCAAAGACTCCTCACTGTACTCGTTGTCACTGCTGTTGTCCTGGTCCTCGTTGACACAGTGTACTGTATTTTGTTGTGAAGTGGTTCTTTGTTGCGAAGTGGTTCTTCATGCCACAGTTGTAACACTCTTTTCTTTATGCTGGGCACCGGTGAGGTCTGTGCTCTCCTCCGCAGTGGCCGCACGAGCGCTGGTTCATTCTGACATCTACTGTTGAAAACATACCTCTCACATATCTAATTTCTTCTGGGGGTACAAAAATACTGACATTTGGCTAATACCAGTTCATAATCTGCTTGCTCTTCAATCCGTTAGCTGACAGCTGTTGTAGACATCAATGGCGCCCGAGCCAGCTACTGTGAGAAACAGTGCGACCTTTTGTGCGTTGTCTTTTTCAGCCTCTCCTATCGTCTTCAGCTAGAGGGTGAGACGCTGCTTGAACCGCTTCCATTGCTCTTCAATGTTGCCGTTAAGTTTCAGTTCTTTTGGAGGCTTTAGCTGCTTCATGTCGTTAGCCAGCTTGCACTGCAAAATGACTAGCCACATGCACTGCACGCTCTGTTAGCTCCTGCGTGGTTATTTTCACCTCAGTATCGTTAGCCCAGTGGTTACTTAGCTAACGTTAGCTAGTTGACATGAAGCCTCTTGGCGCCGTTCAGCATTTTTGACCAAAGCCTGATGATGGATGAGTCAAAGGCGAGTTCTGTCACTCATGGTACCTTGTTGTATCTTCTGGTCTAAGAAATACTAAAGAAAACAACTGTTCTTTGAAACATAAGTCCTTCTTTATTCAAGTTAACCAGAGCTGTACAAGTATCGTGCATTGAGCTGAGATCTCCCGCTCTCCACTCCTCTGTGTGGGCTGCACGTCCCCTAAGTGGTCACGTGGCCTCCGATACACTATCCCACAATTACTGACTTCTCACCAGTGATGTAACATCATGACTAGTCAACTTTTCCACTCTTCCACTCTTGTGAAACCAGTCATGGAAGCAAACTGAAAAGCATATCAATATGACAAGCATTTCCTCTCCTTTCTCACAGTGAAGTATACAACGCTGTGACCTTATTCATCATTTTAATTTTATGGCCTTTTAACTTGCAATGATGAAACTTGGAGACGCAAGCACAATGGGTAGGCTACTGCAGCCTGTGATGACAATGCAAAGCATTGGGCAATGACAGTCCTACCAAATTTTACCTTTTGGCACTCTCTAATGTTTTAATTATATGCCCAACTTTCTCTGTTTCTTACTAAGTTTAATATTAGCCAATATCAACTGTCAGTAATAACCGCACATATTTTTTAATTAACCCTTATTTTACCAGGTAAGTTGACTGAGAACACATTCTTATTTCCAGCAACACCTTGGGGAATAGTTACAGGGGAAGAGGAGGGGGGATAAATGAGCCAATTGGAAGCTGGGGATGATTAGGTGACCATGATGGTATGAGGGCCAGATTGGGAATTTAGCCAGGACACCAGGGTTAACACCCCTACTCTTACGATAAGTGCCATGGGATTTTTAGTGACCACAGAGAGTCAGGACACTTGTTTAACGTCCCATCCAAAAGACAGCACCCTACACAGGGCAATGTCCCCAATCACTGCCCTGGAGCATTGGGATATTTTTCTTTAGACAAGAGGAAAGAGTACCTCTTACTGGACCTCCAACACCATCTGGTCTCCCATCCAGGGACCGACCAGGACCAATGCTGCTTAGCTTCAGAGGCAAGCCAGCAGTGAGATTTACATTTACATTGTTAGTCATTTAGCAGACACTCTTATCCAGAGCGACTTACAGTTAGTGAGTGCATACATTTTCATACTGGCCCCCCGTGGGAAATGAACCCACAACCCTGGCATTGCAAGCGCCATGCTCTACCAACTGAGCTACAGGGGACTATGCAGGGTGGTATGCTACTTGCATATTTAACTGCCAATTTACTTTTTTATTATATTTTTTATTTAAAAAAAATTATTAATTCTCTTCGGAGGACACATTTCTTTTTTGTTTTTACAGCTTTTTTGCTACATATACATACATTTCCCATTTACATTTTCCATATACATATTCCATACATGGTACTTTTATATACAGCAATCACATAACAATTATACATTACTGAACATAAACTCTTAATCCCACCCCTCAGCCACTCTCAGTCCATCCCACCTATCACCATAGACCACCCTCGTTTGGTTTCCATGTGATTCTGTCTCTTCACAGCAAAATCTACAGAGCTGAGATTGTGGTATGCCCGATATAGCATTCTGTTGGAGGTAAGAATTTTGTATAATAATTTACAATGAAAAACTCAGTGTTGAATCAATTGTTGTATTTTGTATCAGTTCATATACCATGTGCTATGGAATCAGTACATCAAAAATTTATTCACATTTATTTTGCAACCTGTATGGAGCAGCTGTCAACATTTTTGTCATGAAATGAAACTGGTATATTTTTATATTTATGCCGATCCTTGTATCTTTAATATATGGCAGGCAAACAAGTTCCCTACTTTCTCCCTCTTCCACTTGCCTCCTCCATATTTGTGGTAATGCAGCAATCAGTTGGTTGTAAGTTTGGATTGAGCAGACATTCCCATACAGTGCATTCAGGAAATATTCAGACCACTTCCCTTTTTCCACATTTTGTTACATTACAGCCTTGTTCTAAAATTGATTAAATAATTGTTTTCCCTCATCAATCTACACACAATACCCCATAATGACAGTGAAAACAGGTTTGTAGAAATGTTTGCACATTTATTAAATATAAAAAACAGAAATACCTTATTTACATAAGTATTAAGACCCTTTGCTCGAAATTGAACTCAGGTGGATCCTGTTTCCATTGATCATCCATGAGATGTTTCTACAACTTGATTGGAGTCCACCTGTGGTAAATTCAATTGATTATTGTCTCATAGCAAAGAGTCTGAATACTTATGTCACGACTTCCGCCAAGGCTGCCCGCCCCCCCTCCTGGTTCGGGCAGGCTTCGGCGTTCGTCATCACCGGAGTACTAGCTACTGCCGATCCCATTCTCATCACTCCACTTGTCATGTCTTGTCAATCACACACACACCTGGTGCTCATTCCCTTAATTAGTATGTGTATATGTGCTCCCTCTGTTCCCCTTGTCTTTGTGATGTGTATATGTGCTCCCTCTGTTCCCCTTGTCTTTGTGAGTGATTGTTTGTTGTGAGAGTGTGTAGCTCGGTTGAGCTACTATTCTCAGTGTTTATGCCAAGGTGGATGTTTTCCCTTGTTAGTTTCGTTTTGACGCTTGGAGTGTTTGATTTATGTAAACGGAATAAACTCTGGACTTCGGTATTTTACCTCATGCGCCTAACTCCTTCCTTCTCAACTTATGTAAATAAGGTATTTCTGATGATTAATATTTGCAATGTTAAGCATGCTGTAGCTGCAACTGTGTAAACCTACAATTGTCCTAATATTCCACCCACTCAAAGCTCCCCCTACATCTAGGTCTGTTGTCACTAAGACCATCTCCCTGACTCATGACGCACCTGTGGGTCCTAAGGCAAACCCTTGGCCGCCATAGGCGTGGGTCAGCGGGAAATATGGGCAGTCCCATGATAACATAATTAAATACTGCCACCCTTCACTCACACATTCAAACCCCCATAGGTCTATTGCATATCTATGAGGGTGCTTTTTAAGAGAACTAACCAAATAACATGGAAAATAATAAAAATAATATTAATAGAAATAATAACAGCACAATATTATAGATTCATTAAGAAAGCAAAGGCTATAAGCATCTCAGCCCAGCCTGCTCAGTTCATTGGATCTAATTGTTCGAAAAAATGATAAAACATTAAGAGAAAAATACCTCTAAATATCGGAATACCAGTTCTTTATGTCCATTATGCACGCTGCATATCGGCAGAGAGACATATTTCATATCCTGTTATATTCCTGTTATATTCCGACAATAAGGAAGAAAGAAAAATGATTTTAATAGCCGCTAAAAAATACTTCTAAAGCTATTTACAATCGACAGCCATGGCACAATAGGGATACCTAGTCAGTCTTCCGCATTTAATCCAAGAGGTGCGGGGGGATGCCTTTATCGACATACACGTCATCCGCGCCCAGGGAACAGTGGGTTATCTGCTTTGCTAAGGGTTGAACGACAGATTTTCTGGCCCAACGCTCCTACCCGCCAGGTTACCTGCGGCCATCAAAGAAGACATGCAATACTGACAATCTAGAGCGAGTAAACCTGTAAAACCAACCCTCTCTCCACCCACCCACATTTTGTTTTTATTCCAGGGTCGTTGCGCTATCACCTCGGCGGTTTTACACAGGCCTATATCATTAGGATCAAGAATACAAGGGTAGCGTATGTAGTTCATGTAAAAATACAATATACTTCTCGCTAAGAGAAGTGCTGCCATAGGCCAGTTATTGTGTTGGCTCTGCCAAATTTTAATCGGTTTAACCCAGTGTTTACCAGCCAGCCGTACACTAATAGAGACAACAACCCTGTTGACAATACCCAATCAATTTGAGATTTATTTTAAATGTAAAATGATAATGACACGAATTATTTTAGGATCGCATAGGCCTACTCCAGTAGAGAACCTAGACAGGTTTTTAATTATGTAATCCTTTATCATAGCCCTACATTAGATCTATTCATATTTATTTCGTTTTCTCTTAAATTCTATTAGTTCAGATTCACATCCGCCATATTAACTGGGTGGTTTGAGCCCTGAATGCTGATAGGCTGACAGCCGTATATCAGACCATATACCATGGATATGACAAAACATTTATTTTTACTGCTCTAATTATACTGAATAAAAATATAAATGCAACATGCAACAATTTGAAAGATTTTACTGAGTTACAGTTTATATAAGGAAATCAGTCAATTTAAATAAATACATTTGGCCCTAATCTATGGATTTCACATGACTGTGCACGGGTGCAGCCATGGATGGGCCTGGGAGGGCACAGACCCACCCACCATATGTGGGCAGCATGTCAACACAATACTACAAAGCATTCAACTCCACATTAAAATCCTGGGCTCTGATTTAAAGTTGCATTGTTGACAATGGCTGACATCCGCAGCATTTACCGTGTGTGATCTCTGCGAATGTCAGGGAAATTGCCATTGAAAGTCACATTTTCAACAGTGCAGTGCACTTGTCCTTTAATTGAATCCCAGCCATGGCACTAAAAGTAAGACGCAAACTGAGATATTTCTTTAAAATCATATTTATTTCAAATTTGTTCTCATACCTTAAAGCATCTGTACAAAGTACAGTTCCCATAGGGGTGTAAAAATCTCTTCCCTTAGATGTTGGACAGGTAGGGTGAATTATAAGCAGATATATTTTTGTGCATTTTTCATCCTTAATGTATTCTCTTAAACAATAATCTTAAATGACAGCTATTCATTATTTCTTAGTTTGATTTCTTACAGCATTCAGACATAGTGAGCTAAAGACAGAAACAGTGTTTATAGCCATCAAGTATGTACATACAGAAACAACACGTCACACACAGCAGACTGCACAGCACTACGGGAGACCACATCAACTCAATGCTCCAAATACAGCTATATACAGGTCCCTACTATGGCACGATGTCAATACATCACCACTGACTATAATGGAGGGAGGGGGGGGCAGGGAGGTGGAGGAGTCAGTGACATATGATATGGGATGGGGATTTAAAAACGAATATAAGGAGCACACCACCATGTTACCATAGCTTCCCCTGATCCACCCTTTCCAGTAGCCAAGGGGGAAGGGCCTGGTCCTGGCCGGATGGAAGGGGGAAGTGGATTGAGGAGGACGGTTCATTGGAGTTGGGTGAGGGCATTGATTACACACAAAGACGGCATTGTGCAGCTCTGGTGGTTTTCCTGAACCACTACTCGACCACTTTGACCCTGAATGTGACGCGCCCCAGGAACTTGTCGCGGTCGTCACTGTTCCGCAGGTCCGAGCCCTCAATCTTACACTCAATGGTCAGCTCGTTGTTGTAGTCCTCCTTGGTCAGCAGAAGCTTGACCGCGACCAGGGGCTGAACGTAGGTTGACTGATAAACACACAGGGAGAGATGGAGGGAGACCACTGTTAATTCACATATGCACAGACGTGCGCACATCCACACACATAACAGTGGTTGTCATGACAATACACTGGCATTCATTTTGCACTCAATGCCTCAGGTGAATATAGTCCACCCCCATACTGTACATTTCCCAGCATTCTCATCTCCCTAGACTGCCTTGACAATAGTAACATTTTCTATCTGTAATTACAATTAAATTATTCTGCATTCTATCTCATGAACAGTTTCCTTCTCAATATAAATATGTAGCGTAATGTACTTACATGCAAATTCTTCCCATAATAAGGGAAGTACATCTTATCGAACCGCCCCTCAGATGGGAAGTACTGCATCTGCAGGTGGCTTTCTCTCTGTGGGTGGATGAGGAGGAAGAGGTGGAGGAAGAGAAAGGAGTGGGGTGAGGTGAGGAAGAAGAGGAGGAGGAGGTGTGAGATCACAGAACTAAACATATGAATGCACTGGGAACGTACGAAGCTGCCGCCACCGACTCTCAGAACAACAATCTGACTAACTCTGTACACAATGACATACAACAACCCTGGAGTCTACAAACACACACACTGTAGCTTTACACATGTGCACACGGCACAGACCACACGACAGGTGTAAACCACCACACACTCTCACAGTACACCACATAGTTACCACGCATGCACAAACAATATAGTTACCATCCACTCACACATACCCGTATACACACGCGCGCACACACACAATCCGCCACCAGATGGTTCTCTATGGTTATCAGAATGGTTTACGGTGGAGAGGAGAAATTCAAATGAATTCAGAGAGAAAGAGAGGAGGACAGATGGAGGGGAGTTAAAAGAGCCAGTCTATATTTTGCTGAACGGCAGAATACAGCATCAGTGTTTCTCTGTAAACCTTCAAACATTTACAAACAGGTCACAAAGGTCAGAGTTGACAGTCTCGGTGAGGGAGGGATGGAACCCATAGCGCGTGCGCTCGAGAGAGAGTGACATTGTTAGAATGTCAGAGCCAGAGGAAAACCATGGAAACACAGTTAGTGGGAGCCATGGCGCAGCGGAGCAGGGTTCTAAAATCAACGGAAGGAACCTTTTCAGGTTCCAATACCTTACCATACAGATACATACACCAACTGCAGTTATATACAGTCAGTGACAGTAATTACCAAAAAGATCAACACTTTTTACATATTGGCTACTCCTCGGTCTATATTGTCTCTGAGGTGATTAGTTATAGGGGTTAGATTAGAAAGCTCTAAAACATGAACACCATGAATGCTGTTTAAAGCAGCAGAGGACAAAGCGCCACATCACAGAGGTGGACAGAAGCAGCGCCGAAAGTTAATGGAGAAAGGCTAGGGCTAGGACCATGGGGAAACATAGGGGGGCTAGGACCCCATTTCTTACCCACCAGTGAACTGCTGGCCCTACAGGCAGCATGGAGAGAAATCAAATACAGACACGTGTGAAAACACAGACAGAAACATACATGTGCATACCTACATAATGCACGCACACACACAAACATAGACATGATAGGGAGTACAAAACCTGTCTCTAAAAGTCCTAGCACACAAAAACATAACCCGGAGCATACAAACACACACACAATTCATTGTTACACCCAAAATAAAAACAGTTTCTTTGCTTTACCTTAGCAGTGCAGTTAATGTAGGGGTCCCCACGCGGTTTCAGTCCAATGATCTACAGGAGTGAGAAGAATATCATAAAGACTATTATAGCAACCTTTTGTGAGTTCAACAGTTCTTTCTGGTGTTTCTTACCCATTCCTCAAGCTTGTTTATATGTAAAAATGATCAAGACACAGCAGCTTTCAGAATGGTCCAAAAAATGGAAGCACTGATTTGAGTTAAAAGATGTTGAGAAGTAGCTCAGTTAGTGACACAAGGAGGTGATTTGGTTTGAGCTGGCCGTATAGGGACCAGTCAGTAGATCGGGCACGTGTGCTGCCTGCTTATTGAAGGGCCAGGGACTTGTACTGTCACAAACATAGCTGTCTCAGAGATGCCTAAGAATCTTCTTAATTGCCCCTGATAGGATAGTTAAGTTGGATTGAATTGAATACCAATCAGGCTACACAGAGGCCAATCAATGCACTCTGACCTCTATCCCTGCAAACAGAGATGCTGACACAGAATGCCCTGTCAGCACAGAGGATATTCCAAATAGTGATTAAGAAACAAGTACAGTGGAAAGGACACAGAATAAGCATTTTTCAATATGAATGCTTCTGCATGAAGACAGAGAGGATACACTGAAAATCTGTAGTGCAAAGGCAATGGATCTAAGATAAGGAGGTACTCGTGTAGGGGAGGTAGTTCAATGAACCACGCTTGTGTGATGAGTGACCTTGCCTGAGACCTGAAGACTTGTGATAGCTCCCAGAGATAATGGCTTACTTAGGCTTTAAGGTTTTAAGCTCCAGTCTTTAGGCTTTAGTTCAATGGGCTAACGCTGTCTTATTAGTTCTAAGAAGAGCAGAACCGACGATCCCTAGTCGGGGCACTCACCCTGTTCATCTTGACGAGGACGCAGGGTTCGCCCTCGGCGTAGCCAAAGGTGGTGTCAGACAGGCCGGAGCACTGCCGGAGCAGACTGCGCTTGAACTGACACACCTTCTTCTCCTCCTGATCATCCTGCTCATAGTACTCTCCCACCATACACAGTTCGTTCTTCTCCTGCACAATGTCGTTGTATTCTGAGGGGACCCAACATAGGGCACAGACTCAAGTTCCACTGTATTTGACAGCCTGCTATTTACCTGGTACAGACAGTATTCACCTAAATATTACATGTCAAAATTGTAGCTAATAATTATGTCACAGTAACGTATTCATTACTTGTTTGTTTCTTTGGAATACATATTACATAATCAGTTAGCCAGTTTTGTGTTGAATATAAAACGTAGATAGTATGCATACGCATATTCCAGCGCCACTGCCAAGGATTACAGTGCCCTTTCAAGCCAGGTAGAATACTCTCCTTAGTCATGTACTGTATACAAAGTGTAATCAACTGCAACTACTTAAACTCTAATTTCCTTTACCATGGTGACCCAACACTAAAACTGTATTTCGCCATAGAAGTCATATGTACAAATTTTTTAGAAAAAAATTAATGGGACTGAAAGAGCGGTTCTATCACTCACTCTGAAGGAAGTTCTCCAGATGCTGGACATACTGGCCGTACTTGTTTGGGTCGGTGCGGTTGAAGACGATGTCCAAGGACCGGGGCCTGATCACCAAACCTGAGGACAGGTAGGGGGAAACATGTCACGTCAACTGTCTGCACCTACTTATGTTATGGAGATGGTCCAGTGAACCGTGCTCACGTGACGAGTATCCTTGCCTGAGGGCTGTTACGGTGACCGTTTTACTGCCACACAGGTGGTCACGAGTCATGTCGGTAGTCAAATTCCACGTGACCGTTTAGTCATGGTAATTAGGCTTCTCCAATCTGATGCTGCTGATGGTCATTAGTAGTCTACCAAACTTGCTAACTGCCTTGTACTTAGCACTCTGACATCAATGCAAATCTAATCGAAAATCTAATCAAACACTTAATGAGAGCCCATGAGCTCATGTTGCACACCATATCCATAGGCTATGCAATTGCGTGAGAAAACAGAGTGATGGCCTCAATTAAAAAGAGGAAGATCCCATCAGATTTCTATAGGCTAGGCCTACTATATTTATTTCTCAACTTTCCTAATATTAAGCAAATTGCTTCTCTTTACAACAGGAGTGTCACGACTTCCTCCGAAGCTGCCACCTCTCCTGGTTCAGGCAAGCTTCGGCGTTCGTCACCGGCCTTCTAGCCACTGCCACTCCTCATCTCATCGTTCCATTTGTTTTGTCTTGTCTATTACACACACCTGGTTCATATCCCCTCATTAGTACGTGTATAAGTGTTCCCTCTGCCCCCTTGTCCTCGTGGGTGATTTTTTATTGTGAGGAGAGTGTAGCTCGGTTGAGCTCTGTGTATTTTGTATTGCCGGGGTATATTTTTCCCCGTGTGCCTGTTTGGTTCCAGGGCGCCTGTTTTGCACACTGGACTGTTTGATGCATTTCTGCGTAACTCTGTATTCTGGAATAAACTCTGTATTCTGTGATTTACCCTCCTGCGCCTGACTCCTTCAAAATCACCCATCACAAGGAGTATAGCCTACCTGTCTGGCATGAAATTGAACCACGGGAAAAGCGTCCTCCATTCGCTATTTAAGTGCATAGATGACCAGTTGAGACAGGTGCATGAGAATGGTCCATTCTAAATCCAAACTAATTTCACACATATATTATTTGTATTTATTTATTTATTTCACCTTTATTTAACCAGGTAAGCCAGTTGAGAACAAGTTCTCATTTACAACTGCGACCTGGCCAAGATAAAGCAAAGCAGTGCGATAAAAACAACAACAACACAGAGTTACACATGGGATAAACAAAACGTACAGTCAATAACACAATAGAAAATCTATATACAGTGTGTGTAAATGTAGTAAGTTATGGAGGTAAGGCAATAAATAGGCCATAGTGCAAAATAATTACAATTTAGTATTAACACTGGAGTGATAGATGTGCAGAAGATGATGTGCAATTAGAGATACTGGGGTGCAAATGAGCAAAATAAATAACAATATGGGGATGAGGTAGTTGGGTGGGCTAATTACAGATGGGCTGTGTACAGGTGCAGTGATCGGTAAGCTGCTCTGACAACTGATGCTTAAAGTTAGTAAGGGAGATAAGAGTCTCCAGCTTCAGAGATTTTTGCAGTTCGTTCCAGTCATTGGCAGCAGAGAACTGGAAGGAATGGCGGCCAAAGGAGGTCTTGGCTTTGGGGATGACCAGTGAGAAATACCTGCTGGAGCGTATACTATGGGTGGGTGTTGCTATGGTGACCAATGAGCTAAGATAAGGCGGGGATTTGACTAGCAGTGATTTATAGATGACCTGGAGCCAGTGGGTTTGGCGACGAATATGTAGTGAGGGCCAGCCACCGAGAGCGTACAGGTCACAATGGTGGGTAGTATATGGGGCTTTGGTGACAAAACGGATGGCACTGTGATAGACTACATCCAATTTGCTGAGAAGAGTGTTGGAGGCTATTTTGTAAATGACATTGCCGAAGTCAAGGATCAGTAGGATAGTCAGTTTTACGAGGGCATGTTTGGCAGCATGAGTGAAGGAGGCTTTGTTGCGAAATTGGAAGCCGATTCTAGATTTAACTTTGGATTGGAGATGCTTAATGTGAGTCTGGAAGGAGAGTTTACGGTCTAACCAGACACCTAGGTATTTGTAGTTGTCCACATATTCTAAGTCAGACCGGCCAAGAGTAGTGATTCTAGTCGGGCAGGCGGGTGCAAGCAGCGTTCGATTGAAGAGCATGCATTTAGTTTTACTAGCGTTTAAGAGCAGTTGGAGGCTACGGAAGGAGTGTTGTATGGCATTGAAGCTCGTTTGGAGGTTTGTTAACACAGTGTCCAATGAAGGGCCAGATGTATACAAAATGGTGTCGTCTGCGTAGAGCTGGATCTGAGAGTCACCAGCAGCAAGAGCGACATCATTGATATACACAGAGAATAGAGTCAGCCCGAGAATTGAACCCTGTGGCACCCCCATAGAGACTGCCAGAGGTCCAGACAACAGGCCCTCCGATTTGACACATTGAACTCTATCTGAGAAGTAGTTGGTGAACCAGGCCAAGCAGTCATTTGAAAAACCAAGGCTATTTAGTCTGCCAATATGAATGCGGTGATTGACAGAGTCGAAAGCCTTGGCCAGGTCGATGAAGACGGCTGCACAGTACTGTCTATTATCGATCGCGGTTATAATATCGTTTAGGACCTTGAGCGTGGCTGAGGTGCACCCATGACCAGCTCGGTAACCAGATTGCATAGCGGAGAAGGTACGGTGGGATTAGAAATGGTCGGTGATCTGTTTGTTAACTTGGCTTTCAAATACTTTCGAAAGGCAGGGAGCATACACTACCGTTCAAAAGTTTTAGAACACCTACTCATTCAAGGGTTTTTCTTTATTTTTACTATTTTCTACATTGTAGAATAATAGTGAAGACATCAAAACTATGAAATAACACATATGGAATCATGTAGTAACCAAAAAAGTGTTTAACAAATCAAAATATATTTTATATTTGAGATTCTTCAAATAGCCACCCTTTGCCTTGATGAAAGCTTTGCACACTCTTGAATGAGTAGGTGTTCTAAAACATTTGTAAAGACAAGATTAGATCAAGAATAGTCTGATGGGTCACAATATTAGCCTATCACTTGTGAATGATATATTATCACTTGTGAATAATGCCCAGCTTGTGTGCAGTAAGGCCAGAAACAGAGCATGCCTTTTTTTGCAACTTTTTCAAATCGTAGTCACACACCTCATGTAGCCTAGCCCATAGGCCTATATGTTTTGATACGGTTTGTATCACAACTAAAGTGGCCAAATAACTTCTTAAAATTAAGCACATTAATCCGCTTTACAATGGGTGTAGAGCCTAACTGGCATACATTCTATAATAAAACCATAGATGCATAATTGCATTTGCGGTCACTTTTGAGAATGGTGTTTTCCCACTAATTGATTGCATTTTGGAATATTTGCACTCATAGCCTACTGACGTGGGCGCATTGCTGTACTTATAATGTGAAGAAATAGCCTAATAGTTTAACAACATTTTAAGCGAAGCGTTCTGATATGTTGCGTCAGCCTCATTGTTTCAAAAAGTTGTTTTTTTTAATGCTAGTGGTTGTATTAATTTGGGATCTATCGCATCCCACAACTATCCCAGACTATGTTTGGAATATTTATTTCTCGCACAGAATAGAATAGTTCAACTTTCGTACTATGGGGGATAGTACATTGACATAGGCTAGTGCTTTTGGTGTTCGTTAGGCATACTCATCTTGTTGGCTGACAAAAATTAAATGTGAACAGTTCTTCAAATAACTTCAACATGCGCAGTTGCGTCCCCGATGTGTCTGTCTTCACTTGTAGACTGTGAGAAAGACCCATTCATGTGACGGCATTGGATAATAAGAATTTAGCTATCTGAGAGAGCCATGTGAGTGAGAGGTGCTTTGGAGCATGCAGCTGGGAGAAGGAAATTATTATTAGTATATTCAGCCGAAGGGCACAATGGCCACTGGCTGCTAAAGGCATGGATTTTTTTAGGGGGCATTAAGGCCACACAAAGGGGATGCTGCCTGGAAATTCGAGGCATTATCAAGTGCTTGTCAAATTGTGAATGAGAGACTGATGAAGTGTGTGGAGCCTGTGCAAAAAACAAAGCAGAGCTCATGCCTTTCATGCAACTTTTTTCAAATCATCATTAGAGTCACATCATGCAGCCTTGAATTGAAACATTTTGCCCAACGTTTGTATCACAACTAAAGTTACATAAATAAGGAGGAACTGTTTCTTTGTTAACCGCTCAACATAGAATAGCTGCATGTGCGCACTCCCTCAAATCGTTTGGTGAAAATATCCTTTCTATTTTATTAATATTCAATTGTATTCTTCATACTATAAAATAATATAAAATAATGTCACGGAATTCTAAGCAAATCTTGTCTGCTAAATTAACTAGTGTAGCCCACAGCCATATGGCATAGCCAGTTCAGGGCCTAACATAAATACAACTCATTGTAAGCTATTCTGATGTTCTGAAATAGACTTCATTTTCTTCATATCATGTTTCTTTAGACATGTCTAAAATAAATAGATTTATTGTGATGGTGTAGGCTATATTACATGGATTTATTAGACTTTTTAAAATGTAGATGTTCTGAAAGGTCTGCATCAGTGTCTTGTAGGCTATGTGTGGAAGCTAGGAGATGCTAAATGTGTTTATGTTAATTAACGGTCAATTACCGTGAGACAGGCAGTTATTTGCTTGACAATCACCGGCTGACAAAATATCATGAACCGCCACAGCCCTACCTGAGACCTGAAGATTTGTATTAGCTCCCCAATCTGATGCCTGGACTTTAGCTCAGCAGACTAACTCAATTATGGTGGCACGCAGATCACCCCAGTTCAAATCCAGTCGGTCACACTAATAATCATATTATTGTTATCAAAATCTTATACTACAATCAACCACATGTATTGCCTGACAGCCATATATTGTAATACTGTATCTGTTGTTCAAATGGGTTGCGGAGAGACTTTAATAGCTAAGACAAGTTTTCACAACAGCCAATGTTATTAACACTCGCCAGATGAAACCCTGCTGGCAAAGAGGGTCAGCTGTGACCGACCGTCAAAATGGGCTGCGTCCCAAATGGCACCCTATTCCCTATATAGTGCACTACTTATGACCAGAGCCCTATGGGCCTTGGTCAAAAGTACTCCATTATGTAGGAAAAGGGTGCCATTTGGGACTCAGCCAAGCCGTCTGCAAACTGCGAGGTCGAGGAAGCCTTATTATCAGGACGCTACGATGGAATTTGACTAGTGGCTGATTCAGATGAGTACGTCTTAGTTGTGACCTCAAGGCGTCAAAACCCAGGACTCCATTAGAAAGTGCGTGGGGTGACAGACGACACCATGGAAGGACTCCAAAAGAGGGGCCAATGGGAGAGGACACAGAGTGAGAGAAGAGGAGAGAGGATGACAGGAGACTATGGGTGGAATAAATTGTCATGAGAGTGTGTGTGTGTGTGTGAAAGAGCGAGAGAAAGAGAGAAGCTTGCTATACTATACCTGCATTCTACACATTTTTTGCCGAACCCCAAAAAGCAGCTAGTCAGAAGGTTTGCATTTTAGCGGCAACTCTGCAGGTTCTGCTACACCGCCTTAGAAACTTGGCATACAGCACATTTTACAAGAGCAGGAAGAGTCAAAAGATAGAATCCCATTCGAGAAGGTTGGCTGCAGATGGCGGAGGTCATAAATGTGCAGTATGGCTCAATTGGTAGAGCATGGTGCCTGCAACGTCAATACCGAGGGTTCGATTCCTGCTAAATGGCATATGTTATTATTATTATTATTATTATTATTATTATTATTATTATTATTATATACAGTATTAGGATTTGTAGGCGTAAAGGAGGGGAGTTAGTTTTCATGATGGCCTCTGTCAGGGCCATGGAGATGGCGATAGGCTGTGGGGACAGAACAGATGGGTGCTGTACTGGTGGACCAGCAGGAGGATGCCTGCACAGCCTGGGAGACAGACTCTCTCACTCCTACACACACACACACAACTCTGCTCCATAATTCACAGGATCACATTTCTAACGCGTCTCTTTTTTTTTTTACACTGACACAGTATTAATTAACGGGTTCTGAGACTCGGTAGGTCGTTTTTCATTTGTAAAATGACAATATCGGTCAGTCAGTGTTTGACTGATCTGTTAATTCCCTGAGTGCTTGCGTGTTTTGGCAGTGGCAGCCTGCTCCTCTGTCACGCCAGTAAGGGCTTCAGTGGGACATGGCAGCAGAGTCCGAGACACTGTGCAGGCCAGGCCAGGCACTAGCAGAGACAGCTCTGGCGTTAGTGAGTGAGCTCACCAGCCAACCAGCAGGCTCCCATTCTGCAGCAGTGTCAAGAAAATAAAACGACAATGTCCGTTAGAAATAATGACATGTTTGAGAGAGGGTGGACATATTCGTATTGTATGTGTGTGTGTGTGTGTGTGTGTGTGTTCGTGAGTGAGTGAGTGAGTGAGTGAGTGAGTGAGTGAGTGAGAGAGAGAGAGAGAGAGAGAGAGAGAGAGAGAGAGAGAGAGAGAGAGAGAGAGAGAGAGAGAGAGAGAAAGAGTAAGTGAATGGGTGAAGTTCAATTTGAGCACTGTTCTGTTTAGGTTGAGTGTCTGTTTCGCTGCAGCGTAATAAGTCACCTGGACTGGCCACTCGGTCGCGGTACGTAGGAATGTTGTCGTCCAGGGTCTGCAGCATGACCCACATAGTGAGCGTGAACATCCCCGCCAGGAAACCATAGAAGACCAGGTAGAAAAGCAATATCAGGGCTGAGGAGAGAGAGAGAGAGAGAGAGAGAGAGAGAGAGAGAGAGAGAGAGAGAGAGAGAGAGAGAAATTATTCTCTGTTAATCACACAATCTTGGCTCAACAGATCAAAAGCATTCTTCCCATCAGTGTAAGTCACATTACTTGATTCTTTGTCCCCATAATTATTTTGGCAGTTTGACAGTGTGTGTGTGTGCGCATGTTTTACTATACTTGTGAGGACACTTTGCCGGTCCTCACTTGTAAAAAGGGTATTTTAGGGTTAAGGTTAGGGTTATGGTTAGAATTAGGGTTAGGTTGAACCTTTTACTGCAGTGGGCTAAATCAGGGTCACAGAGTGTTTCTTGGTAGTCTTTAACAAATCTACTTTGAAACAAAAGTATACACCTCACAGAAGACACCTGTACCATGTAAGATATAGAGTTGAAATGTATTACCTTTTGAGTTTGCGTCACAATATTACCTTTACATACATCACAGAAGACTGAAATATAACAAAACCGTTTGACATTAAAATCACCGGATTTTCGGCAGGTTTTTATAAATAATATTTATTAATGATAAAATTAGGAAAAATATTAATAACATTCCACCCATGAGGGTGATTTGGTCATTTGACTGCAGGAAAGGGTTGTAACTACGGTAGGGGCTAAGGGTTAGGATTAGGGTTAGGTAAAATCGGATTTTGAATGGGAATCTCCAGCACACAGGTATTTTTACATGCTCCACAATACAAACCAAATGTATATTTTAATTTAAACCAGTCAACAAAGTTGTTTTAAGATCCATTACATTCATTCTCGAGCATACAGTCGTGGTCCAAAGTTGAGAATGACACAAATACACATTTTCACAAAGTCTGCTGCCTCAGTTTTGATGATGGCAATTTGCATATACTCCAGAATGTCATGAAGAGTGATCAGATGAATTGCAATTAATTGCAAAGTTCCTCTTTGCCATGAAAATGAACTTAATCCCCCAAAAACATTTCCACTGCATTTCAGCCCTGCCACAAAAGGACCAGCTGCCATCATGTCAGTGATTTTTTCGTTAACACAGGTGAGAGTGTTGACGAGGACAAGGCTGGAGATCACTCTGTCATGCTGATTGAGTTAGAATAACAGACTGGAAGCTTTAAAAGGAGGGTGCTTGAAATCATTGTTCTTCCTCTGTTAACCATGGTTAACTGCAAGGAAACACGTGCCGTCATCATTGCTTTGCACAAAAAGGGCTTCACAGGCAAGGATATTGCTGCTAGTAAGATTGCATCTAAATCAACCATTTATCGGATCATCAAGAACTTCAAGGAGAGAGGTTCAATTCTTGTGAAGAAGGCGTCAGGGCACCCAAGAAAGTCCAGCAAGCACCAGGACCGTCTCCTAAAGTTGATTCAGCTGCGGAATCGGGGCACCACCAGTGCAGAGCTTGCTCAGGAATGGCATTAGGCAGGTGTGAGTGCATCTGCACGCACAGTGAGGCAAATACTTTTGGAGGATGGCCTGGTGTCAAGAAGGGCAGCAAAGAAGTTACTTCTCTCCAGGAAAAAACATCAGGGATAGACTGATATTCTGCAAAAGGTACAGGGATTGGACTGCTGAGGACTGGGGTAAAGTCATTTTCTCTGATGAATCCCCTTTCCGATTGTTTGGGGCATCCGGAAAACACCTTGTCCGGAGAAGACAAGGTGAGCGCTACCATCAGTCCTGTGTCATGCCAACAGTAAAGCATCCTGAGACCATTCATGTGTGGGGTTGCTTCTCAGCCAAGGGAGTGGGCTCACTCACATATTTGCCTAAGAACACAGCCATGAATAATGAATGGTACCAACACATCCTTCGAGAGCAACTTCTCCCAACCATCCAAGAACAGTTTGGTGACGACCAATGCCTTTTCCAGCATGATGGAGCACCTTGCCATAAGGCAAAAGTGATAACTAAGTGGCTCGGGGAACAAAACATTGACATTTTGGGTCCATGGCCAGGAAACTTAATCCCATTTTGAACTTGAGGTCGATCCTCAAGAGGCGGGTGGACAAACAAAAACCCACAAACTCCAAGCATTGATTATGCAAGAATGGGCTGCCATCAGTCAGGATGTGGGACAGAAGTTAATTGACAGTATGCCAGGGCGGATTGCAAAGGTCTTGAAAAATGGATATCCCTGGTGTCTAATGGATGAAGAATAGAGAGCTTAGAGATACAGTACATATATAAACTTGTGGTCCTCTGTAGCTCAGCTGGTAGAGCACGGCGCTTGTAACGCCAAGGTAGTGGGTTCGATCCCCGGGACCACCCATACACAAAAAAAAATGTATGCACGCATGACTGTAAGTCGCTTTGGATAAAAGCGTCTGCTAAATGGCATATTATATTATATTATATTATATTATATTATATTATAATATTATATTATATTATAAACTGTATACAGTGCATTCGGAAAGTATTCAGACCCCTTGACTTTTTCCACATTTTGTTACGTTACAGCCTTATTCTAAAATGTATTAAATAAAATGTTTTCCTCATTAATCTACACACAATACCCCATAATGACAAAGCAAAAACAGAAATACCTTATTTACATGAGTATTCAGACCCTTTGCTATGAGACTCGAAATTGAGCTCAGGTGCATCCTGTTTCCATTGATCATCCTTGAGATGTTTCTACAACTTGATTGGAGTCCACCTGTGGTAAATTCAATTAATTGAACATGATTTGGAAAGGCACACACCTGTCTATATAAGGTCCCACAGTTGACAGTGCATGTCAGAGAAAAAGCAAGCCATGAGGTGGAACGAATTGTCCGTAGAGCTCCGAGACAGGATTGTGTCGAGGCACAAAACATTTCTGCAGCATTGAAGATCACCAAGAACACACTGGCCTCCATCATTCTTAAATGGAAGAAGTTTGGAACAACCAAGACTCTTCCTATAGCTGTCCACCCGGCCAAACTGAGCAATCAGGGGAGAAGGGCCTTGGTCAGGGAGGTGACCAAGAACCCAATGGTCACTCTGACAGAGCTCCAGAGTTCCTCTGTGGAGATGGGAGAACCTTCCAGAAGGACAACTATCTCTGCAGCACTCCACCAATCAGGCCTTTATGGTAGAGTGGCCAGACGGAAGCCACTCAGTAAAAAGGCACATGACAGCCCGTTTGGAGTTTGCCAAAAGGCACCTAAAGGACTCTCAGACCATGAGAAACAAGATTCTCTGGTCTGATGAAACCAAGATTGAACTCTTTGGCCTGAATGCCAAATGTCACATCTGGAGGAAACCTGGCACCATCCCGACAGTGCATCATGCTGTGGAGATTCTATCAGCTGCAGGGACTGGGAGACTAGTCAGGATCGAAGGAAAGATGAACGGAGCAAAGTACAGAGAGATCCTTGATGAAAACCTGCTCCAGAGCGCTCAGGACCTCAGACTGGGGTGAAGGTTCACCTTCCAACAGGACAACGACCCTAAGCACACAGCCAAGACAATGCAGGAGTGGCTTCGGGACAAGTCTCTGAATGTCCTTGAGTGGCCCAGCCAGAGCCCGGACTTCAACCCGATCGAACATCTCTGGAGAGACCTGAAAATAGCTGTGCAGCAACGCTCCCCATCCAACCTGACAGAGCTTGAGAGGATCTGCAGAGAAGAATGGGAGAAACTCCCCAAATACAGGTGTGCCAAGCTTGTAGCGTCATACCCAAGAAGACTCGAGGCTGTAATCGCTGCCTAAGGTGCTTCAACAAAGTACTGAGTAAAGGGTCTGAATACTTATGTAAATGTGATATTTCAGTTATTTATTTATACATTTGCAAAAAATTGTTTTTGCTTAATCATTATGGGGTATTGTGTGTAGATTAATGAGTGGGGGAAAAAACAATTTAATCAATTTTAGAATAAGGCTGTAACGTAACAAAATGTGGAAAAAGTAAAGGGGTCTGAATACTTTCCAATTGCACTGTATACCAGATCTCTATGGTAGGGAGTGACTATTACACAACCATGCATGGTATCTCTACAGAAACACTGGGGCTCAGGGAAGAGCCCACTCACAGCAATAGAGTTACACATAGAGAAAGAGAGGGGAATACAAAGAAAGGGGAGAGAGAGAGATACAAAATTAAAGAGAAAAAGGTTAAAATAGGGGGGTGAGAAAGGCACAAAATGGTTGAATGAGCTACAGAGAGATCTTCAGAAGGATGTGAAAGGATACAGTGCTACAAAGCACAGAGAGAGAGATGTATCCTAGATAGACAAAAACACATGTAAATACATATGAAGAGGTATTGTATAAAGAGAAGACAGGATGATCGAGATGGTGTGTGAGAGAAAAAGATAGAGAGAGCTTCAGTTTAATTATAGATGCATTGCTTCTTTCCTGAAGTCTCTGAGGTAAGCTGTGCGTTTATAAATAGAATGTGGGGGAGGACAGATAAGTGATGGCACATCACTGGCCTGAGGAAGAGAAGAGCTGGGTAGGGAGCGTCAGATGGATCAGAGCTACACACAAACACACACACGGATATGGACACACACACGCACACACACATACATAATTAAATCCTCATCTATCACAGCGTTAGTGCAAGACTGACAAACGCACGCATACATGAACGCACGCACGCACACACAGCTTTAGATGGCAGGCTCATGTAAAATCAATGTAGAATCCACCCTGATTAAATCAGATAGACCTCTCTTTTTTAATGTCTTAACAAAACGCCGGAAATCCATTCGACCACTTTTGATGCTATACAGTGGCTTGTGAAAGTATTCACCCCCCTTGGCATTTTTCCAATTTTGTTGCTTTACAACCTGGAATTAAAATGGATTCTTTGGGGGGTTTGTATCATTTGATTTACACAACATAACTACCACTTTGAAGATGCAAAATATGTTTTATTGTGAAACAAACAAGAAATAACACAATAAAACAGAAAACTTGAGCGTGCATAACCATTCACCCCCCCAAAGTCAATACTTTGTAGAGCCACCTTTTGCTGCAATTACAGCTGCAAGTCTCTTGGGGTATGTCTCTATAAGCTTGGCACATCTAGCCACTGGGATGTCTGCCCATTCTTCAAGGCAAAACTGCTCCAGTTCCTTCAAGTTGGATGGGTTCCGCTGGTGTACAGCAATCTTCAAGTCATACCACAGATTCTCAATTGGATTGAGGTCTGGGCTTTGACTAGGCCATTCCAAGACATTTAAATGTTTCCCCTTAAACATTTACATTTTTACATTTACATTTACGTCATTTAGCAGACGCTCTTATCCAGAGTGACTTACAAATTGGTGCATTCACCTTATAGCCAGTGGGATAACCACTTTACAATGTTTTTATTTATTTATTTATTTATTGGGGGGGTGGGGTAAGGGGGGGGTAGAAGGATTACTTTATCCTATCCCAAGTATTCCTTAAAGAGGTGGGGTTTCAAGTGTCTCCGGAAGGTGGTGAGTGACTCCGCTGTCCTGGCGTCGGTTCCACCATTGGGGTGCCAGAGCAGCGAACAGTTTTGACTGGGTAAACCACTCGAGTGTTGATTTAGCAGTGGGCTTAGGGTCATTGTCCTTCTGGAAGGTGAACCTCCGTCCCAGTCTCAAATCTCTGGAAGACTGAAACAGGTTTCCCTCAAGAATTTCCCTGTATTTAGCGCCATCCATCATTCCTTCACTTCTGACCAGTTTCCCAGTCCCTGCCGATTAAAAACATCCACACAGCATGATGCTGCCACCACCATGCTTCACTGTGGGGATGGTGTTCTCGGGGTGATGTGAGGTGTTGGGTTTGCACCAGACATAGCGTTATCCTTGATGGCCAAAAAGCTCAATTTTAGTCTCATCTGACCAGAGTACCTTCTTCCATTTGTTTGGGGAGTCTACCACATGGGATTAGCAAACATCAAACGTGTTTGCTTATTTTTTTCTTTAAGCAATGGCTTTTTTCTGGCCACTCTTCCGTAAAGCCCAGCTCTGTGGAGTGTACGGCTTAAAGTGGTCCTATGGACAGATACTCCAATCTACGCTGTGGAGCTTTGCAGCTCCTTCAGGGTTATCTTTGGTCTCTTTGTTGCCTCTGAATAATGCCTTTCTTGCCTGGTCCGTGAGTTTTGGTGGGCAGCCTTCTCATGGCAGGTTTGTTGTTGTGTCATATTCTTTCCATTTTTTAAATAATGGATTTAATGGTGCTCCGTGGGATGTTCAAAGTTTCTGATATTATTTTATAACCCAACCCTGATCTGTGCTTGTCCACAACTATGTCCCTGACCTGTTTGGAGAGCTCCTAGGTCTTCATGGTGCCGCTTGCTTGGTGGTGCCCCTTGCTTAGTGGTGTTGCAGACTCTGGGGCGTTTCAGAACAGGTGCATATATACTGAGATCATGTGACAGATCATGTGACACTTAGATTGCACACAAGTAGACTTTATATAACTAATTATGTGACTTCTGAAGGTAATTGGTGGCACCAGATCTTATTTAGGAGCTTCCTAGCAAAGGGGGTGAATACATACGCACGCACCACTTTTCCGATATTTATTTTGTATAATTTTTTGAAACAAGTATTTTTTTTTATTTCACTTCACCAATTTGGACTATTTTGTGCATGTCCATTACATGAAATCCAAATAAAATCAATTTAAATTACAGGTTGTAATGCAACAAAATAGGAAAAACGCCAAGGGGGATGAATACTTTTGCAAGACACTGTAACTGGAATTGGGATTGACACTCCAACACATCCTCTTGGAGTATCCAGTCACAGCCAGCATTAGAAAGCCATATCCATCGGAAAGCCATTGGTAATTAGGACTGAGAAGCAGTACTGGGATGCCAAGTGCTTTTATCTCCTCAGAATAGCGGAGTGTGACCTTTCAGGAAGCCTCCGTCCCAAATGGCACCCAATTCCCTATATAGTGCACTATTTTTCGACCAGAGCCTGAACCCTGGTGAAAAGTAGTGCACTATATATACAGTGCATTCGGATTCGGAAGTATTCAGACCCCTTGACTTTTTCCACATTTTGTTACATTACAGCCTTATTCTAAAATTGATTAAATAGATTTCCCCACTCATCAATGTACACACAATACCCCACAATGACAAAACAAAAACAGTTTTTTTTAAATGTTTGCAAAAAAAACGAATACTTTACTGAAATATCACATTTACATAAGTATTCAGACCCTTTACTCAGTACTTTGTTGAAGCACCTTTGGCAGTGATTACAGCCTCTAGTATTTTGGGTATGACGCTACAAGCTTGGCACACCTGTATTTGGGGAGTTTCTCCCATTCTTCTCTGCAGATCCTCTCAAGCTCTGTCAGGTTGGATGGGGAGCATTGCTGCACAGCTATTTCCAGGTCCCTCCAGAGATGTTAGATTGGGTTCAAGTCCGGGCTCTGGCTGGGCCACTCCAGGACTTTCAGAGACTTGTCCCGAAGCCATTCCTGCGTTGTCTTGGCTGTGTGCTTAGAGTCGTTGTCCTGTTGGAAGGTGAACTTTGCCCCAGTCTGAGGTCCTGAGCGCGCTGGAGCAGGTTTTCATCAAGGATCTCTCTGTACTTTGCTCCGTTCATCTTTCCCTCAATCCTGACTAGTCTCCCAGTTCCTGCCGCTGAAAAACATCCCCACAGCATGATGGGTTCTTGGTCACCTCCCTTACCAAGGCCCTTCTGCCCTGATTGCTCCGTTTGGCCGGGCGGCCAGCTCTAGGAAGTGTCTTAGTGGTTCCAAACTTCTTCCATTTAATAATGATGGAGGCCACTGTGTTCTTGGGGACCTTCAATGCTGCAGAAATGTTTTGGTACCCTTCCCCAGATCTTATATAGTGTGCGCCTTACCAAATCATGTCCAATCAATTGAATTTACCACAATTGGACTCCAATCAAGTTGTAGGAACATCTCAAGGATGATCAATGGAAACAGGATGCACCTGAGCTCAATTTCAAGTCTCATAGCAAAGTGTCTGAATACTTATGTAAATAAGGTATTTCTGTTTTTATTTTTTTAATCAATTTGCACAATTTTCTAAAAACCAGTTTTCGCTTTGTCATTTTGGGTTATTGTGTGTAGATTGATGAGGACTTTAAAAAATGTAATCTATTTTAGAATAAGGCTGTAACATAAAACAAAATGTGGAAAAAGTCAAGGGGTCTGTATACTTTCCGAATTTTTCTGAATATTCCCTCTGTCCCTGTCTCAAAGTTATCCCACTCCTCCTCACTACACTCACACTTATTCACCTTGCAGCAAACTGCACCACTATCAATTAACTTCCTCCGCTCCCAGTCTCTCCTCCTCACCCCCCTACTCTCTCACACATAATCCTGCTCCCCTCACCCTGACAGCCTCTCCTCACCCCCCAACTCTCTTACACAGTCTCCTTTGTCCCGACTCCCCATTAACACCATCTGACATTGGGAGCACAACTGCACTCATTCATGAATCACTGCCTTCTAGGGTTGAATGGCGGGGACCCGATTACCGTTATTTACCGCCCAAAACCACTCCCTTTTTCCGAGATAAATAACTGAGAGAAACCGTTAAATTATAATAAATTATTTAAATGAACAGCATTGCGTGAAATCGAACTGTTAAATTATATGCTATGTCTAAATCAGGCTCCTCTACTGCATGATGAATCATCGCTTAGGGTGGAGACAGACAGCCCATTTCCATCTGGCTTTCGGGGTCACCTTGTTTTTAATTGTAAAGATTTTATTTTTTTATTTTTTACAGCCTATCACTCAAATATCGTTGCTTTAAATCAGTGCACGTGCGAGAACTCTCTCGCAGTCTTTTCTCTCTCTCCATCAACTCCATTCAAATTGCATCCAAAATAGATAATCCTGTTCTAGATTGATATATAACCCTATATATAGATGTCCTAGCCTACTTCTTTCAGATAATACATTAAATGCAGTATTAGCCTTATATTTAGCTAATTAATGATGGGTTATGCATAATAAGCTTCTAACTTATAGCCTCTGTCTCTTGTGCAATACGCAAACACCTGTACTCCACTGGCCTTTCCTTCAAAAACGTTCCTTAGCTCTTGGAGTCCCATGCAGGAAAAGCTAGACTAGAATAGCTTGATGGACATAATTTTTTTTGAAAGATGAGCGAACGCGCGATGGCGGTAGGCTATAACAGTTATTTATTCAGAACCATAACCATTCAATCTTCATGAAGAGAAGTGAAAGCCTATATTATTCAAGGATGTCATTAGAATGATGAAGATAAGGACAATGAAACGTATTTCATTTAACCGTTGAAAGCGAGAAAGGAATGAAACAACAATAGCGAGAGAAAGAGGAGGTAGGCTAATAACAATAGGGGAAATATTATTAAAGGTACTGTATATACAGTATGTGTCAGCCTACTAATTATACAAATATATTATATTTCAAAATTAAAATCGCTAGCCTATACTTGCATGTTCTCTTCTGCTTTATCATGGTTTGAAAGATGTGCGTAATTCCAGTCCATATAATACAATACAGTAATACAGTTCACACTCTTCACAAAGTTTGCTGCTTCAGTGTTTTTAGATATTTTTGTCAGATGTTAGTATGGTATACTGAAGTATAATTACAAGCATTCCATATGTGTCAAAGGCTTTTATTGACAATTACATTAAGTTAATGCAAAGAGTCAATATTTGCAGTGTTGACCCTTCTTTTTCAAGACCACTGCAATCTGCCCTGGCATGCTGTCAATTAACTTCTGGCCCACATCCGGACTGATGGCAGCCCATTCTTGCATAATCAATGCTTGGAGTTTGTCAGAATTTGTGGGGTTTTGTTTGTCCATCCGCCTCTTGAGGTTGACCACAAGTTCTCAATGGGATTAAGGTCTGGGGAGTTTCCTGGCCATGGACCCAAAATGTCGATGTTTCGTTCCCCGAGCCACTTAGTTATCACTTTTGCCTTATAGCAAGGTGCTCCATCATGCTGGAAAAGGCATTGGTTGTCACCAAACTGTTCTTGGATGGTTGGGAGAAATTGCTCTCGGAAGATGTGTTGGTACCATTCTTTATTCATGGCTGTGTTCTTAGGCAAAATTGTGAGTGAGCCCACTCCCTTGGCTGAGAAGCAACCCCACACATGAATGGTCTCAGGATGCTTTACTGTTGGCATGACACAGGACTGATGGTAGCGCTCACCTTGTCTTCTCCGGACAAGGTGTTTTCCGGATGCCCCAAACAATCGGAAAGGGGATTCATCAGAGAAAATGACTTTACCCCAGTCCTCAGCAGTCCAATCCCTGTACCTTTTGCAGAATATCAGTCTGTCCCTGATGATTTTCCTGGAGAGAAGTGGCTTCCTCACTGCCCTTCTTGACACCAGGCCATCCTCCAAAATTCTTCGCCTCACTGTGCGTGCAGATGCACTCACACCTGCCTGCTGCCATTCCTGAGCAAGCTCTGCACTGGTGGAGCCCCAATCCCGCAGCTGAATCAACTTTAGGAGACGGTCCTGGTGCTTGCTGGACTTTCTTGGGCACCCTGAAGCCTTCTTCACAACAATTGAACCTCTCTCCTTGAAGTTCTTGATGATCCAATAAATGGTTCATTTAGGTGCAATCTTACTAGCAGCAATATCCTTGCCTGTGAAGCCCTTTTTGTGCAAAGCAATGATGATGGCACGCGTTTCCTTGCAGGTAACCATGGTTAACAGAGGAAGAACAATGATTTCAAGCACCACCCTCCTTTTAAAGCTTCCAGTCTGTTATTCTAACTCAATCAGCATGACTGAGTGATCTCCAGCCTTGTCCTCGTCAACACTCTCACCTGTGTTAACGAGAGAATCACTGACATGATGTCAGCTGGTCCTTTTGTGGCAGGGCTGAAATGCAGTGGAAATGTTTTTGGGAGATTAAGTTAATTTTCATAGGAAAGAGGGACTTTGCAATTAATTGCAATTCATCTGATCACTCTTCATAACATTCTGGAGTATATGCAAATTTCCATCATAAAAACTGAGGCAGCAGAATTAGTGAAAATCTGTGTCATTCTCAAAAAACTTTTGACCATGACTGCACAGTTGAAGTTGGAAGTTTACGTACACTTAGGTTGAAGTCATTAAAACTAGTTTTCAACCACTCCACAAATGTCTTGTTAACAAACTATAGTTTTGGCAAGTCGGTTAGGCCATCTACTTTGTGCATGATACAAGTAATTTTTCCAACAATTGTTTACAGACAGTTTATTTCACTTATAATTCACTGTATCACAATTCCAGTGGGTCAGAAGTTTACATACACTAAATTGACTGTGCCTTTAAACAGCTTGGAAAATGATGTCATGGCTATAGAAGCTTCTGATAGGCTAATTGACATCATTTGAGTCAAGTGGAGGTGTACCTGTGGATATATTTCAAGGCCTACCTTCAAACTCAGTGCCTCTTTGCTTGACATCATGGGAAAATCAAAAGAAATCTGCCAAGACCTCCACAAGTTTGTAGACCTCCACAAGTCTGGTTCATCCTTGAGAGCAATTTCCAAACGCCTGAAGGTACCACGTTCATCTGTACAAACAATAGTACGCAAGTATAAACACCATGGGACCACGCAGCCGTCATACCGCTCAGGAAGGAGACGCGTTCTGTCTCCTAGAGATGAACGTACTTTGGTGCAAGAAGTGCAAATCAATCCCAGAACAACAGCAAAGGACCTTGTGAAGATGCTGGAGGAAACAGGTACAAAATGATCTATATCCACAGTAAAACAAGTCCTATATCGACATAACCTGAAAGGCCGCTCAACAAGGAAGAGGCCACTGCTCCAAAACCACCATAAAAAAAGGCAGACTACGGTTTGCAACTGCACATGGGGACAAAGATCTTACTTTTTGGAGAAATGTCCTCTGGTCTGATGAAACAAAAATAGAACTGTTTGGCCATAATGACCATCGTTATGTTTGGAGGAAAAAGGGGGTTGCTTGCAAGCCGAAGAACCCCATTCCAACCATGAAGCACAGGGGTGGCAGCATCATGCTGTGGGGGTGCTTTGCTGCAGGAGGGACTGGTGCACTTCACAAAATAGATGGCATCATGAGGAAGGAAAATTATGTGGATATATTGAAGCAACATCTCAAGACATCAGTCAGGAAGTTAAAGCTTGGTCGCAAATGGGTCTTCCAAATGGACAATGACCCCAAGCATACTTCCAAAGTTGTGGCAAAATGGCTTAAGGACAACAAAGTCAAGGTATTGGAGTGGCCATCACAAAGCCCTGACCTCAATCCTATAGAAAATGTTTGGTCAGAACTGAAAAAGCATGTGCGAGCAAGGAGGCCTACAAACCTGACTCAGTTACACCAGCTCTGTCAGGAGGAATGGGCCAAAATTCACCCAACTTATTGTGGGAAGCTTGTGGAAGGCTACCCGAAACGTTTGACCAAGTTAAACAATTTAAAGGCAATGCTACCAAATACTAATTGAGTGTATGTAAACTTCTGACCAATTGGGAATGTGATTAAATAAATAAAAGCTGAAATAAATCATTCTCTCTACTATTATTCTGACATTTCACATTCTTAAAATAAAGTGGTGATCCTAACTGACCTAAGACAGGGAATTATTTTACTAGGATTACATTTCAGACGGAGTTTAAATGTATTTGGCTAAGGTGTATGTACATTTCCTACTTCAACTGTAGCTAGCTACATCTATGGGCTTTTACGTTTTTCTGTCATGCATAATGTGCAGTATCCTATATCATATATATAGATTAACGTTAGGTGGTTGGTAGCTGCTGTACTTAATTACGGCTACTGATTGCAGTCTGCCAGTTTGGCTTTATACATAGCTTGGGCTTTGTCGAGTAAGGCTTAAACTATGTATTTAGATTGTAGTTAGGTATTATAGGTAGGCATCGTGGGCTGTATATTATTAAGTAGTATAGGTAGGCATCGTGGGCTGTTGTGGGTAGCTGTTGTGTAGTTATTGTAGGTTACTTTTGTATTCGGCGGTGCCGGGTGTAGCACGAAGCTAGCTAGCTAACTCACCTCCTGGATTAGCTGGCGAGTAGCTATTAGCAACGGTAGCAACTAAAAACAATATCCTTTTAGCCAGCTACATTCGTTCGCAGCGACGCCGTTTTTCAAACAAAGTCAACACAGCAGCCATTGCTAGCCAGCCAACACTACCAGCTGGCTGTACTGTGGTAGCTAAATACAATATCTTTGTGCTAGCTACCCAACGTTTAATCATTGCTGCGTTATGAAAGGTAAGCTTGGCTTCTTATATGGTGTTGAGTTAAGCTTAAACCATGTATTTAGATTGTAGGTAGGTATTGTAGTTTGGTATTATAGGTAGCTTACTCAGGTAGTTATTGAAGGTTATTGTAGGTAATTATTGTAGGTAAGTATTGTATTCAGCAGACCCCGGCGAAGCACGAGGCTAGCTTACCCACTACTTGGACCAACAAAGCTAGCTAGCTAGCTAGCGGGTAGTTACTGGTAACTTTTTGCAACTGTGGTTAATTGTTTCCAATGTTATTTCATGCTTAAGAGTACCTGTGATTGAGCCAGCTAGCTGCTACCATTCAGCTGTTTTTCTAACCTCATCCGAGGCATTAACGTTAGGTGGTTGGTAGCTGCTGTACTTAATTACAGCTACTGATAACAGTCTGCTGTAGTTTACAACAATTCTAATTTCTAAAGTGGAAGTTGGGAGAGTTTTACTCGGGTGGTTCAGTGAAACAATTATAGTTTCTGAGGTGGAAGTTGGGAGAGTTATATATATATATTTTTTTTTGGTGAGGGAGGCCTGCTCTCTCCTTTCCCAGATGTTTAGTTCATTTCATTCCGATCTCCTCTGCATTATTGTAGCCATCTGCTGCAGCCTGTCAACTATGCCTCTGCCTATCCCTGTTCTCTCCTCTCCGCACAGGCTACACAAACGCCTCACACCGCGTGGCTGCTGCCTCTCTAACCTGGTGGTCCCTGCACGCACCACACACCTGGAGTTCCAGGTCTCAGGCAGCCTCTGGAACTGCCGTTCTGCCGCCAACAAGGCTGACTTCATCCCAGCCTATGCTACCCTCCAGTCCCTCGACTTCCTGGCGCTGACGGAAACATGGATTACCACTGAAAACACTGCTACTCCTACTGCTCTCTCCTCGTCTGACCATGTGTTCTCGCATACCCCGAGAGCATCTGGTCAGAGGGGTGGTGGCACAGGAATCCTCATCTCTCCCAAGTGGTCATTCTCAATTTTTCCCCTAACCCATCTGTCTATCTCCTCATTTGAATTCCACGCTGTCACAGTCACTAGCCCATTTAAGCTTAATATCCTTGTAATCTATCGCCCTCCAGGTTCCCTTGGAGAGTTCATCAATGAGCTTGACGCCTTGATAAGTTCATTTCCTGAGGATGGCTCACCCTTCACAGTTTTGGGGGATTTCAACCTCCCTACGTCTACATTTGACTCATTTCTCTCTGCCTCCTTCTTTCCACTCCTCTCCTCTTTTGACCTCACCCTCTCACCATCCCCCCCCCACTCACAAGGCAGGCAATACGCTTGACTTCATCTTTACTAGATGTTGCTCTTCTACTAATCTCACTGCAACTCCCCTCCATGTCTCCGACCACTACTTTGTATCCTTTTCTCTCTCGCTCTCCTCCAACACTACTCACTCTGCCCCTACACAGATGGTAACAGCGCCGCCGCAACCTTCGCTCTCTCTCTCCCACTACTCTCTCCTCTTCCATCCTATCATCTCTTCCCTCTGCTCAATCCTTCTCCCTCCAATCTCCTGATTCTGCCTCCTCAACCCTCCTCTCCTCCCTTTCTGCATCCTTTGACTCCCTGTGTCCCCTATCCTCGCGGCCGGCTCGGTCCTCCCCTCCAGCTCCGTGGCTTGATGACACATTGCGAGCTCACAGAACAGAGCTCCGGGCAGCTGAGCGGAAATGGAAGAAAACTAAACTCCCTGCCGACCTGGCATTTTTTCACTCCCTCCCCTCTACATTTTCTTAATCTGTTTCTGCTGCTAAGGCCACTTTCTACCACTCTAAATTCCAAGCATCTGCCTCTAACCCTAGGAAGCTCTTTGCCACATTCTCCTCACTGCTGAATCCTCCCCCCCTCCTCCCTCTCTGTGGATGACTTTGTCAACCACTTTGAAAAGAAGGTTGACGACATCCGATCCTCGTTTGTTAAGTCTAATGACACTGCTGGTCCTGCTCACACTGCCCTACCCTATGCTTTGACTTCTTTCTCCCCTCTCTCTCCAGATAAAATCTTGCGACTAGTGACTGCAGGCCGCCCAACAACCTGCCCGCTTGACCCCATCCCCTCCTCTCTTCTCCAGACCATCTCCGGTGACCTTCTCCCCTACCTCACCTCGCTGATCAACTCATCCTTGACCGCTGGCCATGTCCCTTCCGTCTTCAAGAGAGCGAGAGTTGCACCCCCTTCTCAAAAAACCAACACTCGATCCCACTGATGTCAACAACTACAGACCAGTATCCCTTCTTTATTTTCTTTCCAAAACTATTGAGCGTGCCGTCTTTAGCCAACTCTCTTGCTATCTCTCTCAGAATGACCTTCTTGATCCAAACCAGTCAGGTTTCAGGACTGGTCATTCAACTGAGACTGCTCTTCTCTGTGTCACGGAGGCTCTCCGCACTGCTAAAGCTAACTCTCTCTCCTCTGCTCTTGTCCTTCTAGACCTGTCTGCTGCCTTTGATACAGTGAACCATCAGATCCTCCTCTCCACCCTCTCCGAGCTGGGCATCTCCGGCGCGGCTCACTCCTGGATTGCGTCCTACCTGACCGGTCGCTCCTACCAAGTGGCGTGGCGAGAAGCTGTCTCCGCACCTCGTGCTCTCACCACTGGTGTCCCCCAGGGCTCAGTTCTAGGCCCTCTCCTTTTCTCCCTATACACCAAGTCACTTGGCTCTGTCATATCCTCACATGGCCTCTCCTATCATTGCTACGCTGACGATACACAACTAATCTTCTCCTTTCCCCCTTCTGATAACCAGGTGGCGAATCGCATCTCTGCATGTCTGGCCGACATATCAGTATGGATGACGGATCACCACCTCAAGCTGAACCCTGGCAAGACGGAGCTGCTCTTCCTCCCGGGGAAGGACTGCCCGTTCCATGATCTCGCCATCACGGTTGACAACTCCGTTGTGTCCTCCTCCCAGAGTGCGAAGAGCCTTGGCGTGACCCTGGACAACACCCTGTCGTTCTCCGCTAACATCAAGGCGGTGACCCGATCCTGCAGGTTCATGCTCTACAACATTCGGAGAGTACGACCCTGCCTTACACAGGAAGCGGCACAGGTCCTAATCCAGGCACTTGTCATCTCCCCGTCTGGATTACTGCAACTCGCTGTTGGCTGGGCTCCCTGCCTGTGCCATTAAACCCCTACAACTCATCCAGAATGCCGCAGCCCGTCTGGTGTTCAACCTTCCCAAGTTCTCTCACGTCACCCCCCTCCTCCGCACACTCCACTGGCTTCCAGTTGAAGCTCGCATCCGTTACAAGACCATGGTGCTTGCCTATGGAGCAGTGAGGGGAACGGCACCTCCGTACCTTCAGGCTCTGATCAGTCCCTACACCCAAACGAGGGCATTGCGTTCATCCACCTCTGGCCTGCTGGCTCCCTTCCTCTGCGGAAGCATAGTTCCCGCTCAGCCCAGTCAAAACTGTTCGCTGCTCTGGCACCCCAATGGTGGAACAAGCTCCCTCACGACGCCAGGACAGCGGAGTCACTCACCACCTTCCGGAGACATTTGAAACCCCACCTCTTTAAGGAACACCTGGGATAGGATAAAGTAATCCTTCTACCCCCAAAAAACAAAAAAGTATAATTGTAAAGTGGTTATCCCACTGGCTATAGGGTGAATGCACCAATTTGTAGTCGCTCTGGATAAGAGCGTCTGCTAAATGACGTAAATGTGCCCTTGAGCAAGGCACTTAACCCTAATTGCTCCTGTAAGTCGCTCTGGATAAGAGCGTCTGCTAAATGACTAAAATGTAAATGTAAATATATGTATTAGAAATGGCACAATCATTTGGGATTTTTTGGGTTTGGGCTCATTAAATGTCATTAATGTAGGGCTCATAACATGTATTTAACATAAGGCTCATCAGGCTCAGGTAGCATCAGGGTTGAATTTTCATGCTGATCAAAGCTCTAAGACATATTTATATGCTTTATAATGCTTTTGAATGACACCGGTTTTAGCAGGAAATACCGGGTTACCCGGGAGAAAAGTGATTTATTCTCGGGATGGAACATTTGTAAAATACCGGGAAAATATTCAACCCTACTGCCATCCTTAGGCCACATTACTTCAGACAGACTTTTTGTATTTTGTAAAAAAACGGATAGAGCCTTTTGCTTTTCTATATTGATGGATGATGGGCTATCTGTAATTTGTCTGACATTTCATACATGTCAAAAGTTGAAATTAGTGAATTTTTTATGTTTAATTAATCTTTGTCCGGGCCAGTGGGTCCAGACCCTTCCACTCATCTTTTCCACTGCTCACGTTCTTTACTTGGTCGCCAGTAACTGAACCTTGTCAACCACATACTTCAATGATGGGCCGTGGGGGTTATTAATACCCAAAGGAGGACTAGGGGTGTGGGTGTCCCAGGGAATGGTGGATGTCCAAGAAAAAGTGAAGACTAAGGGTGGGGTGTGTGTGTGTGTGTGTGTGTCAGGAGGAGTGAGGATCAGGTGTGTGTGTGTGTGCGGGTGTGGTCTAGGGGTGCGTTGTGTGAATGTGTCCCTGGGGTAGTGTGGACCAGCGGTGTGGAGGTGTACATTACAGAGCCCAAGGAATGCCAAGAACATGTGGTGGGCAATCAGATAGCTCTTTGGGAAAGTTTTTAAACTTCTGTACAGTGACACGCATGAGTGCATGGTCTCTCCACAGGCCTTGGTGCTATCCTTACTTTTTCCACGCACCCATGTCAACATACACACGCACATAGAGGAACACAAATATGCAATTACACACACACCACGTCTCTCACACACCAGCCCAGTTCGTGCAACATAGGTAATTTATTTCCATGTTCATACCAGGCCCGTGACTCAAACCAACCCTTACCCTTTAACCTTAAACCTAATCCCAGTCCAAGACAGAGTCACACTCGCTGACCACCACGGACAAGCTCACTCTCCCTGCTTGTCTCATTACACTATGATCAGAGCCGGCTGCAGACAATGATCAGCTAGGGGGAAATCAGATTTTCATTTTTATTCTATTTTCATAATTATATAAAATATATGCAACAAATGTTCCACCAACAGCTTTCTGTGCCAATGCACATCACTAAACCAATAACAACGTATAAGTGCATACCGATTGCTGACTTCGAGTGCTTATCATTATGGTTTGCGTTTTCAACACCACAATCAAGTATGTAAATCTCGACAAACAGAAAATACACCCCTCCCTACTTAGTATCAAAGGCTTGGCTCCGAATGTCATTATACCTTCTGGTGTTTCGTAACAGATGTCTATTTCCATTAATCGAATGGCTGTTGCACAGTTTGGATGCTGGAATTATATTGGAGTGGATGAACATGCACAGGTAGCCTACAGGAGACTTTTGAATTAGCCTAATCAGATTACAACATTGTGACTAGTTGTGTTTATGCCACACAATAGAAGGTAATACATTTTAAAAGTTAAATGACAAATATTTAGGAACATAGGCATGTGGCCACATAGGACGACTTGGGAGAATGATGATGGGCAACAGACAGTGCATCAGTATCAGAATTAAAAATACAACCAGACTATCATGCTACTGTGCCTTTCTATAATCCTTCGAGAGTAGACCTACAACTGATCCAAATGGAATGAAACGTTCAAATAATAGGTTTTTTTGCGCCATTATTCAAATGTCATTTTCACTGCAGTTTACAGCCTAGAGTAGAATTGTACTCAATTGCATTCACTTGAAAACAATAATACAATTATTAACTGGATTGTGGTGTTATAGGCTAGTCTACGTAGAATAATTGTATTGTCCCTAAACAAGATCAATACGGGAGCTTTTTGAGCTGTGTGTCTTCACTGTTCTTTCATGCGTAATGACGCACCTGGCCTCTCCACTGCCTATCAGCTATTCCTCTATATTGTGGATTTATATTGAACATTTTAGCATTTGAAGAAGTTTGAATAACTGTCCACATGTAGTTTCTCAGCCAACAAGCAAAATCACTAGTCTATGTCACGTGTCAAACTGATTCCACGGAGGGCCGAGTGTCTGTGGGTTTTCGCTCCACCCTCGTACTTGATTGATGAAGTAAGGCCACTAATTAGTAAGGACATCCCCTCACCTGGTTGTATAAGTCTTAATTGAAAGTAAAAACCCAAAACCCGCAGACACTTGGCCCTCCGTGGAAGGAGTTTGACACCCCTGGTCTATATCAATATACTATTCCCCATGGTAGAAAGGTTTTCCTATTCTATAGGTCAGCTTGTCGTTCTGTGCGAGAAAGAAATAGCCTGTTCCAAACTGACTCTGGGACAGTTGTGGGACGATAGATCCCAAATGCATACAACCAGTAGGCCTAGGCTACATAAAAATAAAAAATAAATAAGCAATGAGGCTTATGAAAAAGATCAGAACGTTTCGCTTAAAATGTTGATAAACTATTATTTCTGCACATTGCGCACAAGGCATTAGGCTACGAGCGAATGTTTGTTCCATAATGCAATTAGTGGCAAAACACCATTGTCAAAAGCATGCTGCACATGCAAGCGGTTTCATGAGACAGATGAAAATACCCATTAGAAATGTAAAAAGAGGGGGAGATCTAAAAATGCAACAACTAACATGGGTTGCTAATATGACTAGGATTGTGCCTTTTGGCTACTGGACAATGAAAGAAAGTTGATTTGAAAACCAATACAACATGAAAGAAATAGGCTACTGGTTTCAATGGCATATGGAAGTCTTTATAAAATAATTGCCTCCACGTTTGGTCGTATTTTGCCTGGGCTACTTTGAAGCAAGCCTCATATTGCCTCATAATATGTAGTAAAAATGTTCAGGTTTCAAACAATTAAGTTTATGTTTTCAAAATGCATACTGCCTGCAGCTCATGTGCTGAAGCCTGCCCACTGTTATATGCACTTGAATGGCAAATGGGAAGTGCACTTCAATTACCAGTTGAGAAATCAAATAGCTATTTTTAATTGTGGCTATCAAAACAGTTAACACGTGATTTCATTTAGAATTGTTGCGCAATGATTGGGCTTATAAAAGCACGTTTCAATCCAACAGCAAGCTGTAGCAGCTCTTGCGCTGTCTGACAGCTTTTCTGCTTAAACTAGGCTCATTTCTGTATGCTGTACATGTGTGATAAAATAAGAATCATAACAACTAACGAAAATCCTAGGAGTGTGCCGACATGGCCATACTCGTATTCGTAATCGTATCCGTACATTGACAGTTGATAGTCGGATCGGATGATACTCGTGATCTGAAAAAACTGAAGTGTTTTAATATGCTTAAGTAGATGTGTGGAAAATACCTCCCTGCACGTTCTCACAGCAAAAAAACTGCAGATTAGGAGCAACGCGCAGAGGGTGTGTGAGTGTCTCTGTGTGTCCTCAACTTGCAGCGGGCAGCCATGTTTGCTGTCACTCAGTCAGAATGCGCATCAGCGTTTCATATTTTTTCCCTACTCTTGTGCCGCTTGTTAGATATTATGCACATTGACAGGTTGATAGCAAACGCCCTTGCCATGTGATTTATCATAGTAGCAGGCAGCAGCAATCTAAATGATCCTACTATAAACATGCAAGGAAATTATGAAGCGAGTGGATGGAGAAATACAGCTTCACTCTATCCAATCAAAGCAGCAGGATCAACGTGCAGCCCGCCCTTCTCTTTAAAGACAGCCAGTTGAGTTATTTAGACCACGTAGAACCTTGCACATGACTAACTAACATGCGAAAGATGCGTGCTGGCACCCCAAAAAAATTATAATTCCGATCAAGGATAACTACAAAAAATTTCTGGATCCAGAAAATTGCCCATATCCGTTACGATACCCCTAGAAAATACACACGCGCCAATTTAATTCCACTAAATTATGCAAATTACTCATAGACCGATAAGCATGACCTGTCAAATGTATTTACATCAACTGATATTTTCATCAATGAATAGGCTAAAAAGCTTTATTTTGCAATGGAATTGTTTTATTCTCCCGGACAATTGGCCTGCAACAATTTTATTGATCGGCTTTTAAAAAATTTTTGGGGGGGGCAAAAGCCGGCTATTACCGGCAAACGGAAACCCTGCACTATTTTCACTATAGATAGAGGGCAAGATAGAAAGTTGACCGGTAGACTATATTGACCTGTGTTATAGTAAGCGAGCGGAGAAGCGTAGTGCATAAGGGAAAGTACACCTTGATAGGGGAGGTAATCCACCCTAACCCCCCACACACAAAAAAAAGAAAAAGAAAAAGTTTCATGCACCATTTTGTAAGTCGCTCTGGATAAGAGCATCTGCTAAATTGCTTAAATGTTAAATTGGAGGTGAATGCAAGTAGATGAGGACATTAGGCCTATATAGTAAAACCTGCAAATGTATATGAGGGGAAAAAACGCACTACCCTCCCCTGTGCCCAATAAAAAAACACACTACCCTCCCCTGTGCCCAATAAAAAAACACACTACCCTCCCCAAAGCAAAAAAAAGTTACACAACTCTCCCCTATTTGGGACCAGACCCCCTACCCCAGTAAATTTCAAACTGTCCCTTAGACAAAATAAATGAAACAAGGTTGGGCAAATAAATTAAAACATGCAATCCATAAGCCTACTAATATATGAATGAATAAATAAAAAACGTGCACATATAAATAAATGTTATTTCAACCTCATAATTAGTTTTCTTTCAATTTTCTGTATAGAATCTAATTATCAATATAATAAAACTAGGCCTATGATATTTCCTTAAATAGGCCTAGCCTACTCAAACATCATAATTGCTTTAGAGAGGGCTGTGCTGATTCATTCATTCAAGAAGATGTATGGGATTCATTTTCAGCACATTATGATTTTTTTGTTTTTAGAATAGACTAATTAATAGAGATTCGGCACCACTGTTTGTTGGCAGCACAAAAAATATTTCCATCGATTGGAGGATTATTAGGCTATAGTGATTGGCACCAATAGCCTATGTAAAGTTTGTATCAATAAGCTACCAGTTGAATTTTTTCGATATGAAAAGGAGGGAAATATGACTGAGATGCACTGCACATAGGAAAGTGTCCAGACGACTGTGAGCTGATTGACCAGTAGGCTAGGTGTGAATGTTCTGAAAGCTTAATCATCTGAATACGAAACCCAACAACCCCTTATGGGCCATCAATGGGAAGTGCCTTCACAACTTGACGTATTCCACATCTTATTTACATACAGTACCAGTCAAAAGTTTGGACACACCTACTCATTCAAGGGTTTTTCTTTATTTTTTACATTGTAGAATAATAGTGAAGACATCAAAACTATGAAATAACACATATGGAATCATCTAGTAACCAAAAAAGTGTTAAACAAATCAAAATATATTTTATATTTGAGATTCTTCAAATAGCCACCCTTTGCCTTGATGACAGCGTTGCACACTCTTGGCATTCTCTCAACCAGCTTCACCTGGAATGCTTTTCCAACAGTCTTGAAGGAGTTCCCAAATATGCTGAGCACTTGTTGGCTGATTTTCCTTCACTCTGCGGTCCAACTCATCCCAAACCATCTCAATTGGGTTGAGGTCAGGTGATTGTGGAGGCCAGGTCATCTGATGCAGCACTCCATCACTTTGCTTTTTGGTTTAACACTTTTTTGGTTACTACATGATTCCATATGTGTTATTTCATAGTTTTGATGTCTTCACTATTATTCTACAATGTAAAAAATAGTAAAAGTAAAGAAAAACCCTTGAATGAGTAGGTGTGTCTAAACTATTGACTGGTACTGTAAGTATTCACACCCCTGAGTCCATTCATGTTAGAATCACCTTTGGCAGCGATTACAGCTGTGAGCCTTTCTGAGTAAGTCTCTAAGAGCTTTGCACACCTGGATTGTACAATATTTGCTTTTATTAATTCTTCAAGCTCTGTCAAGTTGGTTGTTAGTCATTGCTAGACAGCCATTTTCAAGTTTTGCCATAGCTTTTCAAGCTGATTTAAGTGAAAGCTGTAACTATGCCACTAAGGACATTTAATGTCGTCTTCGTAAGCAACTCCAGTGTGTATTTGACCTTGTGTTTTAGGTTATTGTTCTGCTGAAAGGTGAATTTGTCTCCCAGTGTCTGTTGGAAAGCAGACTGAACACCGGGTTCTCCTCTAGGATTTTGCATGCGCTTAGCTCTATTCTGTTTCTTTTAAAAGAAAACGAGTCCTTGCCGATGACAAGCATACCCATAACATGATGCAGCCACAACCATGCTTGAAAATCTATAGAGTGGTACTCAGCGATGTGTTGTGTTTGCTCCAAAAATAATGTTTTGTATTCAGGACATTCAGTTCTTTGCCACGTTTTTTTTTGTGCCTTATTGCAAACAGGATGCATGTTTTGGAATATTTGTATTCTGTGCAGGCTTCCTTCTTTTCACTCTTTCATTTAGGTTAGTATTCTGGAGTAACTACAATGTTGTTGATCCATCCTCAGCTTTCTCCTGTCACAGCCATTAAACTCTGTTTTAATGTCACCATTGACCTCATGGTGAAATCACTGAGCGGTTTCCTTCTTCTCCAGCAACAGTTAGGAAGGACGCCTGTATCTTTGTAGTGACTGGGTGTATTGATACACCATCTAAAGTGTAATTAATAACTTCACCATGCTCAATGGGATATTCAATGTCTGCTTTTTTTATTTTTTTACCCATCTAGGCATCTACTAATAGGTGCCCTTCTTAGGAGAAGCATTGGAAAACCTCCCTGGTCTTTGTGGTTGCATCTGTGTTTGAAATTCACTGCTCGACTGAGGGACCTTACAGATAATTCTATGTGTGGGGTACAAAAATCATGTTAAACACTATTATTGCAGATTATTGAGTCCATGCAATTTATTAAGCACATTTTTACTTCTGGATTTATTTAGGTTTGCCATAACAAAGGGGTTGATTACTTATTGGCTCAAGACATTTCAGCTTTCCATTTTATTAGTAATTTGTAAACATTTCTAAAAACATATTTCCACTTTGACATTATGTGTATTGTGTGTAAACCAGTGACACAAAATCTAAATTTTATCCATTTTAATTCAAGCTGTAACACAACAAAATGTGGAAAAAGTCAAGGGGTATGAATACTTTCTGAAGGCACAGTATGCGATTGTGTGTTACTAATGGCAGCACCGCTTTATCAAATGTTCATATTGATATTTTAGGCTACGCCGTGAAAACAGATTTCATGGGACAGAAATCCAAAATGATGTATGCAATTACAAAATTGATATATCACACCCTGCAAAAACAGCTAGTGCGAGAAAACGGTGTTAGGAATAATGTCCAGAATATTTTGATGTCTCATTCGTTGCACCAGTGAAGACAGTTGTGATCCACATTGGATCCAATCCGATACCCCTACATTTATGTTGATTATCTGCCATTGTCTGCTTGATTTACAGCAGGGTCTAGAAGATTTAACAGAGAAAGCATCAAGGTAATCAGTTAATGTTTTCATATGTTTCTGTGCGTCGGATTGGAAACTGAGTCTAGGCTACTGTGTGCAATTGTGTAGGATAGCCTAGGCTATTGTGCCAACAACCAAACTATTTTCCGTTCTATTATTCAGGACATTTAATGACAACAAATGAGTAGACTAGTGGGCTTACAAACAAAATGTAGGCAGCGTAGTACCTTCCACAAAACGTTTTGCTCGACAAAAAGGCACGTAAGCGATGATCAGGGCTTTATTTAGGAACGTTTCTTGGGCAACTTTGATGTGTAAAGTGGACGAGATGCGCAGTCTGTGTTCGACTTTGTTGAATCGGAGATGTCGGAGTTTAACTTCATGGAGAAACTTGTTGCTCAAACGTATGATGGCACTGCTATAATGGAATGTATCTGCTATTTGTATTTACAGTTAAGTACCCTCCTGTTCCCTGATTAAGAGGTGATGACCACTCCACTCCACTACCAGTGTCAACTCTCTCCTGACATGAACTGAAGCCATGTCTCATGTGCCCGCTCATCCACTGGCACATTGAATGTTTCCTCTCCAAGCACTGTGACTAGCCCTGTCAATTTTCTCTCATTACTGTATGTAGAGTCAATCACATACACAAAAACACACTTTTTTTAAATGTTGGTAAGATTTTTTTAATTTCAATTTTAAACAATACAAAACATACACATACAAACAACAACATCACACAAACATCAACTACATCACACCTGCCCAGACCTACATGCTCACACCCCCATCTCCAGTGCTCGCATCACTCTCCGCCACATGGCCTCAAACTGCACCATTTTGTTTCTCTCTGTCGCCCACGCACTTTCAACATTTAAATAATAAAGCATTTTATCATTCCCTTGTGTTAACAACAGAGGATTGGTTGATTTCCAGTTTAAGTATATGTTTTTTCAAGATGATTGACGAGAAAAGTATCATCCAACTCATTGGGTATCTCACTGCACCCTCATATGCCATGTCTCGAAATATGCAGACAGACAGATTTAAAATTGACTTCTGATAGCCAACTTTCTAATTCCGCCCATAACTTTTGGACTTTATAACATTCCCAGAAGGCACAGATTATTGAGTCATTGTTAGTTTTACACTTAAGACATGACTCTGCTGTTGTGCTGTAGAATTTGTGAATTTTGTCTCTTGTATAATACATTCTATACATTAGTTTACTGGATTAAGCGTACATGTACATTTAGTTAACTGTAATTTTGTTAGTTACGTTCCAATATTTCCTCCATCTTGTGCCAATATCAGTTATTTTTGTGCCAATTGTTTATATTTTTTTTCTAAGAGATTGTCAGTTGGATAGGCTCTCTGCAATGTTTTTTATAGCTAACCTGTCATATGAAGATCCTTTTCTGACTGAAATAGAATTCCCTCAAGATTGCTCTGATGTCCAAAAGATTTACAATCTAAAATTAGTGATATAAAACTGAAAACCTCAACCCCTGTCCTGCAATGAAGTCAAGCCTCTGATCACCTCAAGTCATGCCTCATACCCTAATTCAATCACTGCTGTGATCCCTTCCCAACACTGAGTAAGTAGCTCATTCCCATTCCCCATATGTTACTGTCTTTATTAAATGTTTTAGGTTAAAATAATTTGTCTGACGATTTTTTTAAACGCTTTGTTGTCTTCATGTGGTTCACGCCTACACCGTGGGTCTCCCATCCTCCAAAACAAAAATGTCAAGTCACCAGCCTCCACTGGTGTAGATATAGGAGAGGAGACAAAGCAAGAATGTCACTTTAGACTATTGAGATGTCCCCATGTGGAGACCCCATGTCTCCTCTAGCTCCCTCTGAAAACCTTCATATAGACATGGAAAGCACATCTCCCTCTAAGACTCCAATGATCACTGGGACAGAAGAGATGTTTGTTTAAATCAGCGGTGTCAAACTCATTTTGCCCCAGGGCCTCATTCAGTCTTCAATGAGGTCTGGAGGGCCACATAGAACATTTGTTGCATTTCCTCGCCGTCAAAATGTACAAACAATTTCATTTCAGTGATTATTAGCGAGCTGGACACAGTCAAGAAACCATATGAATGTAGGTCATGTATCATTTCTACACAGTTTAGATTTGACTTGAGTCATTTTAAAGTATATTGAGTTTGTCCCCCTCCCCCCAAATAACTTTTATTTAAAAAAAGGCCTATATCAGTGGTCACCAACCGGTAGATCGCGATCGACTGGTCGATCTCCAAGGCATCCCTAGTCGATTGCCAAACATTTCTGTAAAAAAAACAATGATAAAGCCTTGCGTTCCTTTTTTCTTTTTCTTCATGAATATAGCAAAGAGCGGCTGTTTTTATGAGTGAGTTCATGTTTAAATTCTTACTCAGCACTGTCAACACTTTGTATTCAACACTTTTAGAAGCCATAAAATGCGTATTTTTCCTACTTCCACTCATGCTACAACCAGCACTGCAACTGTAATGAATGAGTAGGAAAGTGTATCGATTGGCTTGCGTAGTTATTATTAGCGGCTTGGGTCCTTTTTAATATTGGGTAATATTTCACTTTCACTTTACACAGGAGTAACATGAATTTGTACATGAGGCAGAAATAATGCGGTGCGACTCGAGTTTCTCCATCAGCTGGAAGACGGTGTCCCTTTTTGGTCAGTATCAGTGGAGGAAAGGGAGAGAGGAGGGACGTTGAGAGGCGGACCCTCAGTCTGCTGCTCTCTCCCTCTGCTGAGACTGACCATCAGATGCAGGCACCATCAGCCAGCAAAATAAAAAATTAAAAGTAAATTATTGAAATGTATGCTCAGTCAGCTGTGCCTCACAAGTAATACAACAACTGATATATTACCAGTGTGATCCAATTGCCTACCTCCAATTATTATATATATATATATATATATTTTTTTTTTTAATGGTCCGAACAACAATGCATTGGCAGGGCAATTCAAACGAAGTCAATATGCGGTGATAACGTATTGGGCCTATAGCATACTGCACAAACCTCATTACAGTACTGTCTTTAATAGTTTAATGTTGCATAGGCTTACGCTTATGTAATGTTCAAAAAAATTCTGAGCGGTAGATCTCTGCTTGCATTTTGACTCAGAAAGTGATCTTGACTAAGAAAAGGTTGGTGACCACTGGCCTATATGAAGTTGGTAGAATCTAGCATGTCTAGCCTTTGTCCAGTTGGGGTAGCAGGAGTAAACCAAATGCTACTGTCAACTTGTAATAAAAGAGTGGACAGACAGAGGACACGTGAGTATTTATACACTCATGGGAGAAACTATGGATGCATTTCATTCCAGTAAGACGCTGCCACCCATCTGCCCTTCTTCTCTCCCTGTCACAGATCTGACAGGACTGGAAATGTGAATGAAGGCAATCCTAGGTGGAGCTATTGCTTGCCTTGCTTACACCTACCCAGTATGTTGTCTCAGATCCTTGAAGCAGAGTGAACAAGGGCACAGGGAATGGAACATCTTCCCAGAATGAAACCCAACCAAGATCAACCCACAGAGGTAATGAGATAACCAGACACTACTACTTTTAGTGGTACTGATTGAATAATCTCTGGTTGGTAAACCTTTGAAGCTGGTCTAAGTGTCAATTACAGTAACACTACTGAAAGGGTAAGTGGTCAAATACAGCTAGGCAATCATTCTAAGGTCGAAGGTTTCATTCCAGGAAGATGCCCTCATTCAGTCCCCTTCATTAATCTGATAGGTGGCGCCTACGGAGATTGGCGCCTCTTCCCCCTCAGGAGGCTGAAAAGATTTGGCAATGGCCCTCGCATCCTCAAAAAGTTACAGCTGCACCATCGAGAGCATTTGACTGGCTGCATCACAGCTTGGTATTGGAAATGCACTGCCCTTGACCGCAAAGTGCTACAGAGGGTGGTGCGGACAGCCCAGGGCCAAGATCCCTGCCATCCAGGACCACTATATCAGGCAGTGTCAGAGGAAGGACTGAAAAATTGCCAAAGACTCCAGCCACCAAAGCCATAGACTGTTCACTCTGCTACTGTCCGGCAAACGGTATGGGAGCATCGGCTCTCGGAACAACAGGCTCAGAGACTGCTTCTAACCCCAAGCCATAAAACTGCTAAATAAATGAAAATGTATGCACTCACTAACAGTAAGTCGCTCTGGATAAGAGCGTCTGCTAAAATGACTAAAATGTAACTATATATGCAACCATACATACACTCAATCACACACACACTACAGTGGCTTGCAAACGTATTCACCCCCCTTGGTATTTTTCCTATTTTGTTGCCTTACAACCTGGAATTAAAATGGATTATTTGGGGGTTTGTATCATTTGATTTACACAACATGCCTACCACTTTGAAGATGCAAAATATTTTTTGGGGTGAAACAAACAAGAAATAAGACAACAAAAAAAAGAAAACTTGAGTGTGCATAACTCATAACAATGTTTTGACTTTGAGACATACTCAGTTCGCACTGAAATCTCTCAATGATTATTTTCTGAGGGACCCCTTTGCCGGTGCACTCATTTATGCACATGGCATTTGTCACAATAGTGCCCTTTGAGGTATACAGACACACACTGGCCTCAGCACATACGTTTGTGTTGACCAATTGTGTGTGTTTAAGGTATGTGTGTGTGTCTCAGACCTGTGTTCAAATACTATTTAGGGTATTTAAATTACTTAAGACATTTCAAAGTAACTATTTGGCTAGTTTGTCGTTGAAAATACAAGTAGTAGAATATTGGAATGTATTTGGAAATACACTTAAAGTATTGGCATGTATTTGAATGTATTTTCAAAAACAAATATTTACTCAATGCATTGAACTCAGGTCTGTTTGTTCCTAGGGGTATTTGAAACATTACATTTGGAAATAAGTATTTTTGAAAATAAGTTTCAAATACTTAAAATAGAAGTAGCTGATTTGGCCAAATACTGAAATACACAGAAAATAATAATTTAAATAATAAATACTTTTATTGTGTTCTGTGTGCATGTGTGTTTGTGTGTCAGTAATAAGCATGAGAGAAAATAAGCTACAATAGCAGCCAATTTACCCACCCAAGGCAGGCCTAGGGCCAGAGTCAATCCAATTGCGTTTTGTCTGCTATGCACGTTTTAAAGGCAATGTTCCCGCATTCGCGGAGACCACATTCATAGTAAAGGCTGCCAGAGAGGAAGAGGGCTGACTCCACCCTAAAATCTTGTCCCCGCGAAAAAAAAGCGATTAAGGAGGTTTGTTGTATGGATTCTTTGTATATAATAATAATAATATGCCATTTAGCAGACGCTTTTATCCAAAGCGACATACAGTCATGCGTGCATACATTTTTGTGTATGGGTGGTCCCGGGGATCGAACCCACTACCTTGGCGTTACAAGCGCCGTGCTCTACCAGCTGAGCTACAGAGGACCACCACCGGTCAACATAGAATTCAATGGCTAATTTGCTACGTAAAGCCTATTTGAGCGAATAGAAGTTTCATAATGCTTAGGTTGTTGCGCATGTACTGATATTAAGTGGACACACTTTGAGAAAAATTATTTTATATCGGAGAAGTGCCTGTTGTTAACATGCATATCTGCAATCTCACTGGAATGTTCCCGCCTGCTCCAGGCTCCTCCCGCCTGCCTTCCGCCTTTGCTGACATTTCTTTCAGAGGTGTTGGTTTAAAGCAGAAGTCAAATTTTGACGAATAATCTTAATTTATTCCCATTGTTAGAACGGAGAGTCCCGTATCTTGTCAGTATATAGACAATCTTTGACGCTGCATATGTCGGCTCAATCGGAAATTACCTTTACATTTCAATCGCACTATAACGTGGATCTTCCGTGATCTGGATTGAGTCTAAGCCCTAATCCACAGGGACATAAACCAGAGAGTTCTGCAGACTGAGAGGAATGAGAGAGAGCAAGACAGCCAAGACCTGTCCATTAAAGGGATACTTTGGGATTTTGGCAATGATCCCAAAATAACTAGCGTTAGCGCAATGACTGGAAGTCTATGGGTATCTGCTAGCAGTGGCGGCTCCTGAAAAAATTCTCAGGAGGGGCAATTTCTCTGATGATTTAGGTGACCTACACACATTTTAAAAAAGATATGTCCAGCAACAACATGAAGACAGGGGCAGCATATAAGTCAATACCAGAAGCATTTATTGACTGATCTGGGGAGATGGATTCCAGTTTCTGTGACAGATTATAAATAATCTCTGATGCCTTTGTTATATTAGCTTTTGGTTGAATGTACTGTCGTAGTAAATATATAATGTTATAGCTTGGTCTGACTAAAATCTTGTGCATGACCCATTTTGTGTTGGGCGTTTGTTTTCAATCAATGCTGTTCCTATCCTATAACAATGGACAAAAGAGTCCTATCTTGTCAGCCTTGTCAGCAGGTGGCCAAGGACAACACCCACGCCATAGGTCTCTCAGTTCTTCCAACTCACGAGTTCTTGCTCTGAGGACACACACACACACACACACACACACATCATCACTGATAACACACACACACACACACATCATCACTGTTAAACACACACACACACACACACACAAAAATCCCCTCTCTTTAGGCTGAACATTTGAAGACAGAGAACCCGACTCAGAGCCAATGCAACAGTGGAGGGGACCTCGCCCAACTCATCAGGACCAATCAGAAGATCAGAACTACTAGATTCAACCTACATCATTTATTGTATAAAATGTCTGCACACAATGTTTTCGGGGCTCTCTTCTCCCTAAGAGTTTGACCGAACGAGTCCGTGCACGCGATTCCAGATATCTTTACCTCTGAATAAACTGCCTTTATTATACCATATCCACCCTGTCCAAAGTCTCTACTTGGTCTCAGTTCTCCAGTAAACTTGTGATTATCAACAGTACACAACGGTAACAAACAATTGGGGGAACTCACGGGGCAGATAGTAAGGTCGCAATGACACAGAAAGCAGTTCAATGTCGGGTACAGAGTCGCTCTCGTACCAGGATCGCGGTCCGCTCTGACCAGGGTGAAGCCGGCCGGCTCCACTTCTCTGTCCGGGACTCTGTCATCCAGCCAAGTCTCCCAGCTGTATTGGGATTCCGCTGCCAGCAGCGTTTTCATTATTTAGTCCGTTCGTAGCGGGTATGTACACGATCAACAAGATCAGTCCAAAACCAACCACTGGAAATCCATGGTTGGCAGAATGTTTGTAAACTAAGTCTACAAATTAAAAACATAAAATAACGCCACACTGCAGGTCGCAACAGAGACGCTGCTAGCCGCTATTGTCTTAGTTACGTTCATGGTTACGTCACGTATGACGAAAGCGCGTAAGTGCAAGCCCACAGACACCCATAGAGAATGTATTGAAAGCTTTGAAATTTGAAAAAATAGATTTTACATGACAGGCTATGAGAGACTTCTGGGCGATTTTCAACTTGACTGAAATCGCCCCAAAAACGGGCGGGGCCATTTGAAGCACGACTTTAGCCTGATTTGACATTTAGTGGCTGGCAGATCAGACGTGAACACTGATAACTACTGTTGCCGTAATATAATTGATTAGAAAAAAAATCCCTTCCTTTTCCCGTTTGGCAGTGCGTCGCCCATATCGCCCTATTGAACAGGCCGTCCCTGTCTGCTAGCATTGGCTCGTAAAACTACCTCTAACTTCCTTCATGGATATCTGCTAGCATGCTAGCAGATACCCATAGACTTCTAGTCACTGCGCTAACGCTAGTTATTTTGGGATCATTGCCAAAATCCCAAAGTATCCCTTTAATGGACAGGTCTTGGCTGTCTTGCTCTCTCTCATTCCTCTCAGTCTGCAGAACTCTCTGGTTTATGTCCCTGTGGATTAGGGCCTAGACTCAATCCAGACTAACCCTAACCCTAACCCTAACCCTAGCAAAACTACCTGTAACTTCCTTAATACTGGACACAGATACATACAAGTGGTATCCACGAGTTTATCTGACTCTGGGGAAGTAGATAAAAGGCTGCATTGACAAAATCCCAAAGTATCCCTTTAACTCGAGTCCAATCCTTTTATCTCTTCAATAACAATCCCCCTCTCTCCCCATCAGTGGTGTAAAGTACTTAAGTAAAAATACTTTAAAAGTACTACTTAAGTAGTTATTTGGGGTATCTGTACTGTACTTTACTATTTAAATTTTTTAAAACTTTTACTTTTACTCCACTACATTCCTAAAGAAAATAATGTACTTTTTACTCCATACATTTCCCCTGACACCCAAAAGTACTCGTTACATTTCGAATGCTTAGCAGGACAGGAAAATGGTCGAATTCACACACTTATCAAGAGAACATCCCTGGTCCTCCCTACTGCCTCTTATCTGGCAGGCTCACTAAACACAAATGCTTCATTTGTAAATGATGTCTGAGTTGTTGGAGTGGGCCCCTGGCTATCCACAAATTTAAAAAAACTAGAAAATCGTGCCGTCTGGTTTGCTTAATATAATGAATGTGAAATGATTTATACTTTTACTTTTAATACTTAAGTATATTTTAGCAATTACATTTACTTTTGATACTTAATTATATTTAAAAACAAATACTTTTAGACTTTTACTCAAGTAGTATTTTACTGGGTGATTTTCACTTTTACTATTAAGGTATCTTTACTTTTACTCAAGTATGACAATTGGGTACTTTTTCCACCACTGCTCCCAATCTCAGCTCTTCCTTCCACCAGGGAAGAGGATGTGAAGATGATGACAATCGTTTATTTTACGAACACCTGGGTTATTTTCATTAGGGTATGCAACAGAAAAGGTTTTAAAGTGTTTTGCAACTGAAAACAAAATTGAGTGTTTCTTATTGGTCCGGCTAGTCCCTCCCTGTTTGAGTCCGTTTTCTCCGGTTTGGTGCCAAATTAACACGACCCTGATCTGCAACATGACATCCCTCCCTGTTTGTCTGCTTAGAATGACAGCTCAGGCATTGCTTAGCAGCTGTACTGTACCAGCAGCTCTCTCTTTAAAAAAAAAGGGATGAGACTGAACTATTTGCCCTACATGGGTCTTATTTCTTTAGATTCTGATGAAAACGTACAGTTCTGTGTCAATGTTTTTACCAGGACGGACACATTCACTAGACACATGTTATAACAGAGTGTCTGCATCATTGGCCTTTTGCTCTGGTTGAGCCTTTAACTCGATCACTGCCAGCCTCAGCTGTGATGTGTGTGTGTGTGTGTGTGAGTTGGTGTCATTGCACATTCAACTGTTGAGCTATTTTAAGACTGATTAACGAGCATTGACTATCAAGGTCTTCAGGAACAAAGTTGCAAAGCCTTGTCCACGGTTCTTCCACATCCATTTGTCATGTTCAATTAAAATCAAATAGTATTTGTCACATGCTTCGTAAACAACGGGTGTAGACTAACAGTGAAATGCTTACTTACGAGTCCTTTTCCAATAATGTAAATAAATACACAGTGAATAACAATAATTAGTGAAAAATAACATTCCACTGGGAACACACTGGTTGAATCAACTTTGTTTCCACGTCATTTCAATGAAATTACGTTGAACCAAAGTTGAATAGATGTTGAATTGGCGTCTGTGCCCAGTGGGATGGCTATATACATGGAGTAACAGTACCGAGTCGATGTGCAGGGGTACAAGGTAATTGAGGTAGCTATGTAGATATAGGTAAAGGGACTAGGCAACATGATAGATAATAGACATTAGCAACAGCATATGTAATAATAATATAATATGTCATTTAGCAGACGCTTTTATCCAAAGCGACTTACAGTCATGTGTGCATACATTTTTACGTATGGGTGGTCGCGGGGATCGAACCCACCTCCCTGGCGTTACAAGCGCCATGCTCTACCAATTGAGCTACAGAGGACCAATTGTGTGTGTGTGTGTGTGTGTGTGTGTGTGTGTGTGTGTGTGTGTGTGTGTGTGTGTGTGTGTGTGTGTGTGTGTGTGTGTGTGTGTGTGTGTGTGTGTGTGTGTGTGTATGTATGTATGTATGTATGTATGTACAGTTGAAGTCGGAAGTTTACATACACTTAGGTTGGAGTCATTGAAACTAGTTTTTCAACCACTCCACAAATTTCTTGTTAACAAACTATAGTTTTGGCAAGTCGGTTAGGACATCTACTTTGTGCATGACACAAGTAATTTTTCCAACAATTGTTTACAGACAGATTATTTCACTTATAATTCACTGTATCACAATTCCAGTGGGTCAGACGTTTACATACACTAAGTGTACAGCTACAGGCCCTCCTGTAGCTCAGTTGGTAGAGCATGGCGCTAGCAACGCCAGGGTTGTGGGTTCGATTCCCTCGGGGGGCCAGTATGAAAGATGTATGCACGCTAACTGTAAGTCGCTCTGGATAAGAGCGTCTGCTAAATGACTAAAATGTAAAATGTTGACTGTGCCTTTAAACAGCTTGGAAAATTCCAGAAAATGATGTCATGGCTTTAGAAGCTTCTGATAGGCTAATTGACATCATTTGAGTCAATTGGAGGTGTACCTGTGGATGTATTTCAAGGCCTACCTTCAAACTCAGTGCCTCTTTGCTTGACATCATGGGAAAATCAAAAGAAATCAGCCAAGACCTCAGAAAAAAAATGGTTCATCCTTGGGAGCAATTTCCAAATGCCTGAAGGTACCATATTCATCTGTACAAACAATAGTACGCAAGTATAAACACCATGGGACCACGCAGCCGTCATACCATTCAGGAAGGAGACGTGTTCTGTCTGAATGAACGTACTTTGGTGTGGAAAGTGCAAATCAATCCCAGAACAACAGCAAAGGAACTTGTGAAGATGCTAGAGGAAACAGGTACAAAAGTATCTATATCCACAGTAAAACAAGTCCTATATCGACATAACCGGAAAGGCCACTCAGCAAGGAAGAAGCCACTGCTCCAAAACCGCCATAAAAAAGCCAGACTACGGTTTGCAACTGCACATGGGGACAAAGATCGTACTTTTTGGAGAAATGTCCTCTGGTCTGATGAAACAAAAATAGAACTGTTTGGCCATAATGACCATTGTTATGTTTGGAGGAAAAAGGGGGTTGCTTGCAAGCCGAAGAACACCATCCCAACCATGAAGCACAGGGGTGGCAGCATCATGCTGTGGGGGTGCTTTGCTGTAGGAGGGACTGGTGCACTTCACAAAATAGATGGCATCCTGAGGAAGGAAAATTATGTGGATATATTGAAGCAACATCTCAAGACATCAATCAGGAAGTTAAAGCTTGATCGCAAATGGGTCTTCCAAATGGACAATGACCCCAAGCATACTTCCAAAGTTGTGGCAAAATGGCTTAAGGACAACAAAGTCAAGGTATTGGAGTGGCCATCACAAAGCCCTGACCTCAATCCTATAGAAAATGTGTGGGCAGAACTGAAAAAGCGTGTGCGAGCAAGGAGGCCTACAAACCTGACTCAGTTACACCAGCTCTGGAGGAATGGGCCAAAATTCACTCAACTTATTGTGGGAAGCTTGTGGAAGGCTAACCAAAACGTTTGACCCAAGTTAAACGAGTTAAAGGCAATGCTACCAAATACTAATTGAGTGTATGTAAACTTCTGACCTAAGACAGGGAATATTTACTAGGATTAAATGTCAGGAATTGTGAAAAACGGAGTTTAAATGTATTTGGCTAAGGTGTATGTAAACTTCCGACTTCAACTGTATGTGTGTGTGGGGTTGTCAGTGTAAGTATGTGTGAGTGTGTGGGTAGAGTCCAGTGTGTGTGCATAAAGTCAGTGCAAGAGAGCAAAAAATGATAATTGCAGGCATTCCGGGTAGCCATTTGATTAGCTATATAGCAGTCTTGTTTAGCAGTCATATGGCTTCGGGGTAGAAGCTGTTCAGGGTCCTGTTGGTTCCAGACTTGGTGCACTGATACCGCTTGCTGTGTGGTAGCAGAGAGAACAGTCTACAGCTTGGGTGGCTGGAGTATTTGACAATTCTTTAGGCCTTCCTCTGACACCGCCTGGTATAGAGGTCCTGGATGGCAGGTGTTGACTGAAGCCTAGTGTCATTGCTCCTGTTCCTCAATGTCAGACACTTGGTAGAAGACATTTTACATTTACATTTTAGTCATTTAGCAGACGCTCTTATCCAGAGCGACTTACAGTTAGTGAATGCATACATTATTTATTTTTTCCAACCCCCTGTGGGAATCGAACCCACAACCCTGGCGTTGCAAACGCCATGCTCTACCAACTGAGCTACATCCCTGCCGGCCATTCCCTCCCCTACCCTGGACGACGCTGGGCCAATTGTGCGCCGCCCCATGGGTCTCCCGGTCGCGGCCAGCTACGACAGAGCCTGGATTCGAACCAGGATCTCTAGTGGCACAGACCACTGCGCCACTCGGGAGACCATGGGAGTTTCCTATCTCTACCTCCCCCACAGCATCAGTAAGCTTACCATTATCCCATGTTTGTAGCCAACTAGAGTATAAACCGTATTCAAGGGCATGTGTTGAGAAGGAATTAACTGAGCACAATTATGCCACAGTTAACTTGCACAATTACAATCACGCACAGATGCCCACCAACACATGCACACACACAGTCTTCAGCTTTAAAACCGAGCGACGGCAGGTCTGCATTTAAGGGCCCTACATTTCTCTCAAATCTAAAATGGATTTATGCTTCCTGCAACTCAAGACTGGCGGAGAGAGAAAAAACCCACATTATTTCTCATTGACAATAGGCTACAAGTTGTGTGCCTGCTGTGCAATCTGAGAGAGAACTGTTTTGACCTTGAGAGGGAGAGAGAGAGAGAGAGAGCTTGATAGTAACATCATGCAAAGACTGTTAGTACATGACAACATGACTGCAGAATTTGTGATGGGGCTAAGACTGTCAATCAATGAGCCTGTATTGCCATAACAGAACATGAACTGGTAGGCCTAGGCCTACACTATTCCCACAGACAGTAGCTTGGCAACTATGGTACGATTTCTAGGCCTATAGAAAATTGGGGTTCGATTATTATTTTATTTTTTCATGGATACTAAAATCAATACATTTTGTACCCTAGTATAAACCTATTGTATGCATTTATTGTAGGCCCTATGCAAATTTGACCAACCAACATCCCAATTCCGTTCTAAATCACTGGAATTTGAGGAGGATAGGACGTAGAACTCTATGAAAGATTAATTAAATGTTACATTTAAATGTAATGTCTTATAGAGTTACTGACTACACGCGAGTAGTGGCCAAGAAATAGTTTCGCGCTATCATTGTATTGCAAAAACCAAGTGTCACTAACTGTAACCTATCGACATTTTTGGCAACATAGTTTCAAATGAACCGCTTGCGTGCTTGCATGAATATGTTATTAATTATATAATTCAGTGCCTTCAGGAACTCAATGAGGCGTCCAGATTCCGAAGACCCACTAAATTTCACAGTTCTGTGTGTCACAATCCTTTCCAACAGTTTGTAGAATTAGGCCACACGAAATCTGCCTAGACATACTACGAATGAAATAAGAAGGGTGATATGACAGGAGGAAACACTGTATGCATGCCCCATACCCCTTGCCAGCCTGGCGCAAGACTGCTTCTCAAGACGATACAACGTGCTTTATCGGTTATTCTAAGAACAGTTTCATTACACTGATTAGGGAGACGAAATTGGGGAAGTGTTGGTAAAGCTACAGGCCGATTAATCCCAGTTTATGTTAATCCCATTGCGATTTATTCATATACATATTAGCCTACTGACCTGGTTAAGGCAGACTAGATTCGGCCTGTTAGACTCAGTCATGATTTTCTTATGAAAAATGTAATCCCCCCTACACTAGTGAACTAATAGCTAATAACTTGCAATCCCCTGGGCAAAAAAAAAAAGCCTATTTCGAGCCATTTGTGGAAATATTGAGAGAGAAAAAATTATGAATGGATGTAGCCTAAAATGTTTATTCCAATATTTTAAGTGCGGGTACATAAGGCAACCATCTATTCTAGGCTATAGCCATTGCAGTTGATGAGTAAAATAAATTCAGTAGATCAGTGACGGTAAGGAATAGACTGTAGCAGATGGGATATGAGGTTATAACGGGGAAGGCGCCTACAGAGGGGGAAAAACAATTCCGATACCGTTAGATCAGCTTTGATTGGCTGTTGCCATTATTGGGGCGAAAATCACGATGAACAAACATCTCCGTTATGTAGGCCTATTCTAAAAAAAAACAGGCTATTTATTGAATTATCAAAATTAATATGCACATTTGTATCCTAGGCTGCATTCACATTGATCACCGATTAAAGCCGGTCATTGAGACTGTATGGCTATGAATTGTCACATCAATGGGAAATATCATTGTTTTAATATGCAAACCCGATCAGATCTCGCCCCAAACCGGTTTCTTACCCCAGCTTTTAGCGGTTCGGCCAATAAACTCTCCTGTTCGTGGGTTGTAGATAGAATCTTTCCAGGAGGACGTCTGCGGTTTATCTCCGTCGGCGGCGGGTGTCTCCTCCTTGGTCGACATGGTTGGCTTTGGGTTGTTCAAAATGATGACCGTAGATGGTTAGGAATGTTTTAATGCCCAAACGGTCTATAAACGATGGATTGCCTCTGTTTTATATATATATTTTAATCGAGTGTTATTTCCGACCCAATATAGCCTAGTCCCTTCCGGTTACCCTCACCACGCGACTCCAGTACTGCAGCAACTGAGCTGGAGGATAATTCGCGATTGAAGCATCTCAGCGCAAGCGCACTTTCAGCATTCAGGCTCCAGAAGCGGCATTCAAAACTCAGAGGACTGGTTAATTTGATTTGTTATTCATCATCTTAAACTTTTAAGGATCGGACCCTTTTCTTCAATTTTCGCCTAAAATGACATACCCAAATCTAACTGCCTGTAGCTCAGGACCTGAAGCAAGGATATGCATATTCTGGATACCATTTGAAAGGAAACACTTTGAAGCTTGTGAAAATGTGAAATTAATGTAGGAGAATATAACACATTAGATCTGGTAAAAGATAATACAAACAAAAAAAACATGAGGTAAAAAAAAAAAAATGCAAGAGAAAGCCCACAATATAATATTGCAGTTTAGGCGCAATTTAGATTTTGGCCACTAGATGGCAGCATGCAAAGTTTCAGATTGATCCAGTGAAGCATTGCAATACTGCACTATTTTGTATCAAGTCTGCCCAAATGTGCCGAATTGGTCAGTTGATACATTTTCAAGTACATAACTATAGAGAACATACAAAAATGATATGGTAATACAAAATGTAATTTTACACACTCCCAGGAATGTCATACATGATGGATCATTAGCTTATACACTAACTTTCACACATCTAGATGGCCGGGCGTGGTGGGTGTGGAGCCAGAGACAGCAGGGGTTCAAACTGTTGTTGTGCACTCTCCTCAAACAATAGCATGGTATTTTTTCACTGTAATAGCTACTGTAAATTGGACAGTGCAGTTAGATTAACAAGAATTTAAGCTTTCTGCCTATATAAGACATGTCTATGTCCTGGAATATTTGCTGTTACTTACAACAGTCATACTAATTACATTAGCGCATGTTAGCTCAACCGTCCCGTCTACGGGACACCGATCCCGTAGAGGTTTTTCGCCGCTGCAGGAAATACAGGGGCAGCAGCCATGAAGACATTTACAAAAATAACTACAAGCAAGAAATTAAGAGAGAAACAGAGATATAAATGCTTCTAAAACATCATATCATAGACCTGAATGCCTATTTCCTGTATAACTGGCCATATCCCCAGAGAACTTCCATTCCCCCTGTGAACAGAGTAGGAGACGAGAGTCCTGTCCCAGAGAGAGAGAGAGATACGGGGCATCACTGATGCCTGGCTGGCTGTCTGTCCGTCAGTCACTCTGGGGAAGAGGGTTCGTTGTCATCATCGTCATTGTCCTCCTCTTCCTTGTTGAAGGAGCTGGGCGTCTGGCCTTGAGACTCGGAGTAGGCGGTGCTACTGTGGCTGTAGCTACGCCTTCCATTCAAAGAGGCAAAGTCCAGGTCACCTGGGAAAGAGCTGAACTACGACAACCCACACCACCGGGGTCAGTTACTTCAGTTCTCAAATTAAAATCAATCATGCCACCTTAAGTCATTTATATTTCTATGATCCCTGTGTGGCTTGAGCTTTTCTGTTATCAGTAAGGTGTGTAACAAAACATTTTGCCACACAAAAACAGGATCATTTCTGAGCTACATCCCAAATGGCACCCTATTCCCTATATAGTGCACTACTTTTGAACAGAGCCACACAGGGATCATAGAAATATCACTCTTCATGTGTAGTGTGGTCCCGTGTAGCTCAGTTGGTAGAGCATGGCGCTTGCAATTCCAGGGTTGTGGGTTCGATTTCCACGGGGGGCCAGTATGAAAAATGCATGCACTCACTAACTGTAAGTCGCTCTGGATAAGAACATCTGCTAAATGACTAAAATGTAAAATGTAGTGTTCCTGTTTGGTAGTGGATTGTGTTCAAATCACAGTTTTGATTGAACAGTTATGAGAGGTAATCTACCTTGTTTGACTAGTGCCTCTGGCCATGCCTGTGGGAGGGGAGATGAGGACAGATTGAAATGACAGAAATGGCCTGTTTCCACACGCACACACATGTCAAAAATGCTTGTCAATGAATGCCATTTTCCCACTCTCACCTATGACGTAGGTCTCCAGGGACCTGGGGATGAGGGACTTGGCCAGGATGAGATTGTCTGCGCTGCACTTCCCACTCTCCAGGCCCAGGGACATCCCCATGTGCTTCAGAATCTCTATGTCGTCATGGATCTCAAAGGTGTTGTCGAAGTTGAAAAGGTATTCGCATCTACAGTAGGGACGTCAAACGTTCAGCCTGCTGTACAGACCCTATGGACGCTCTAGTTTAGAGCGACTGGTTAAATTGTGCTTAGGAGTATTTTTAAACTCTCTCCATGGATAAAGTAGGACGAAATATAAATAGTGTGCTACATTTACTATCATCATATATACAAATATTGAATTACTTTGGCATATTTAATCATGTTATATTACGCTAATTTCTCTATGGTGGACAGAACGTGTTACTACATTACACAGACTAACGTTTTCACCACACAATATTACAGGAAATACACATCCTTTTTACCTCAGAATGCTGATGTTAGTATTAAAGTTTATAGTCATCACGATCTCACAAAATCGATTGCTTAAAACAGATTGATATCTTTGGTTTAGTACCGGTATTTTTTGTCATACGCGCCAGTCCGTAGTGGGACTTAGAATGCAACTGTCATTTTCAGACCACGGTGGCTAAGAAAATAATTGGGCGCTCCTCCCATGAATGTGTCTGGCCTGACATGAATTCATCGATTTGAGGGTTACGCTATCATTCAAACGAAAGCCAACCCCTGTCGCTATTTAGAAACCGATGTGAGGTGGTGATTTCTTGAAATTATCCCGTAAAAAAAGTGTTTCCTTTTCCATATTGGCCATCTACGAAAATAATTTTCTCAGAGATACAGTGCATTTGGAAAGTATTCAGACCCCTTTACTTTTTCCACATTTTGTTACGTTACAGCCTTATTCTAAAAATGGATTAAATTAATGTTTTTCCTCAAATCTACAAACAATACCTGTCACGCCCTGGCTCTGGGGACTCTGAAATGTTGAGCCAGGGTGTGTAGTTTCTGTGTTATATTTTCTATGTTAATGTGCTAGATCGTTTAGATCTATGTTGGCCAGGGTGGTTCCCAATCAGAGGCAGCTGTATCTCGTTTTCTCTGATTGGGGACCATACTTAGGCAGCCTGTTTGGCACTAGTCGGTGTGGGATCTTGTTCCGTAAAGGTTTGTTTTGTGTAACCTAGGACTTCATGTATCGTTTGTTTGTTGTTTTGTGTCGTGTTAAGTACTTAATAAAATGTACGCTTATCACGCTGCGCCTTGTTCCGTATCTTCCGTTAACGATCGTGACAATACCCCATAATGACAAAGCAAAAACTGGTTTTTAGAAAATTTAGCAAAAAAATAAAAATAGAAAACAGAAATAACTTTTACATAAGTATTCAGACCCTTTGCTATGAGACTCGAAATTTAGCTCAGGTGCATCCTGTTTCCACTGATCATCCTTGAGATGTTTCTACAACTTGATTGGAGTCCACCTGTGGTAAAGTCAATTGATTGGACATGATTTGAAAAGGCACACACCTGTCTATATAAGGTCCCACAGTTGACAGTGCATGTCAGAGCAAAAACCAAGCCCTGAGGTCGAAGGAATTATCCGTAGATCTGAGACAGGATTGTGTCGAGGCACAGATCTGGGGAAGGGTACCAAAAAATTGTAGGCAGCATTGAATGTCCCGAAGAACACAGTGGCCTTCATCATTCTTAAATGGAAGAAGTTTGGAACCAACAAGACTCTTCCTAGAGCTGGCCGCCCGGCCAAACTGAGCAATCGGGGGAGAAGGGCCTTGGTCAGGGAGGTGACCAAGAACCCAATGGTCACTCTGACAGAGCTCCAGAGTTCCTCTGTGGAGATGGGAGAAACTTCCAGAAGGACAACCATCTCTTCGGCACTCCACCAATCAGGCCTTTATGGTAGAGTGGCCAGACGGAAGCCACTCCTCAGTAAAAGCCCTCTTGGAGTTTGTCAAAAGGCACCTAAAGGACTTTCAGACCATGAGAAACAAGATTCTCTGGTCTGATGAAACCAAGACTGAACTCTTTGGCCTGAATGCCAAGCCTCATGTCTGGAGGAAACCTGGCACCATCCCTACGGTGAAGCATGGTGGTGGCAGCATCATGCTGTGGGGATGTTTTTCAGCGGCAGGGACTGGGAGACTAGTCAGGATGGAGGGAAAGATGAACGGAGCAAAGTACAGAGAGATCCTTGATGAAAACCTAATCCAGAGCGCTCAGGACCTCAGACTGGGGCGAAGGGTCACCTTCCAACAGAACAAAGACCCTAAGCACACAGCCAAGACAACGCAGGAGTGTCTTTGGGACTCTGAATGTCCTTGAGTGGCCCAGCCAGAGCCCGGACTTGAACCCGATCGAACATCTCTGGAGAGACCTGGAAATAGCTGTGCAGCGACGCTCCCCATCCAACCTGACAGAGCTTGAGAGGATCTGCAGAGAAGAATGGGAGAAACTCCCCAAATACAGGTGTGCCAAGCTTGTAGCGTCACACCCAAGAAGACTCAAGGCTGTAATGCTGCCAAAGGTGCTTCAACAAAGTACTGAGTAAAGGGTCTGAATACTTATGTAAATGTGATATTTCAGTTTTTTTGTTTTCTAAAAACCTGTTTTTGCTTTGTCATTATGGGGTATTGTGTGTAGATTGATGAGGGGGGAAAACTATTTAATCAATTTCAGAACAAGGCTGTAACGTAACAAAATGTGGAAAAAGTCAAGGGGTCTGAACACTTTGCGAATGCACTGTATAGACAAAACTTTATGAACATCTGCTCTTTCCATGACATAGACTGACTGACCAGGTGAAAGCTATGATCCCTTATTGATGTCACTTGTTAAATCCACTTCAATCAGTGTAGATGAAGGGGAGGAAATAATTGAGACATGGATTGTGTATGTGTGCCATTCAGAGCGTGAATGGGGAATGGTAGTAGGTTCCAGGCGCACCGGTTTGCGTGAAGAACTGCAACGCTGCTGGGTTTTTCATGATTAACAGTTTCCCGTGTTGAGTGTGAAGCGAATCAATTCCAGTCGAGTGACCGCTTGGTAAATATTAGTGCGTGTGCAGTTTATAAATCATTAATTTAGCAAAATACAAGTATTCTGTAAACAAGTTTCACACGTGTGTGTTGGAAGTAACCTTGATGTATTGCTCTTCAAAATATAACGACTTATTTCAGTATGTTAATTAGGTATTTGGACATTAATCAAAAAGCCATGACAACAGGAAGCAGCAACATATGTATTTTTCAATCTATGTTTTATGAATATAAATGTTACTTTTAACATTATTTTTCAACAGGATTCTACTTTATCAGGTAAAAACCACTGAATGAGCCCAAAAACTTGCTATGACTTATAAATATGTTTGTCCTGGCTACCTAAAGAGAGTCGGGGGATTACTGTGGTAGCCATCCGTATAAATCACATGTAAAGATATATTTTAATCACGGTAAAAACCTTGTGATACTAACTGAATTTGCTCTTAGCACTATAGGAGAAGTGTTGGCATTTTAAGGATAAAGGCGCAATGAGCATGTGTGTTATACTACTGTGGCAATTGGATTAGCGATTCAGTAGTGAGTGACCTAGAGTTGTCTTTGCAATAGGCATTACGGTGAAGAAGTTGCGGTGACACATACTTGTCGCTGGAGATGGAGCAGTCGGTGACGGTGCGTACGTCTGTGTTGATGATGATGAAGGGGAGATGGATGACAGAGCTGGAAGGGGGAGGGGCCAGGGAGGAAGCCTCACTGGCTTTGTTTCTCTGCACTAGGTTCTTAAAAGAGATTTGCTGTTTGAGGAGAGACGAGCAATGTTTAGAAACACATTTTAGGTGCATTTGATTTAGTTCGCCTGGCTACGGTATTCCATCAATCTTCCATTGGTCCTAAAGTGCAAACTTTCAAACACACCTATCCACACAGACACTTTTAAATACATTGTTACTACAGCTACAGCTAATCTTATCGATACATACTTCAAAAACATGTATCCCCAAACTACACAAACACACATTGTCAATCTCTGAAGGTTGAGCGTGTATGGTTAATGAGTGGAACTACATCATACGTCACGCATGGGGCGTATGAAGTCTTTCCTGGTCAGGTTATGTGGCCAGGAACAACACCTGGCCCTACCATATAGTGGCTAAATCGATTCTGAGGGAAAACCTCAGAGGAATCGGTGCTTAGACTGAAGCTTAAATCTAGCTTTAGAGTGAGTTACCTTCACCAGGGCAGAGCAAAAGGTAGCTAACATACCATCAGTCGGAGATGCAAAGAATGACAACTATCCGTGGTGCGGTACATTTCAAGAAACAGACTGTGAATACATTTCGGTGATCGCCGAGTCCTTCTCACAGGGAGACGTAATCAATCAAGAGATCTCCGACCACGCCCACATCCACACCCTCTGGCCTCCTGGGAACTCCACGGGGTCACACAAAAGTTCCCTTTCATATGCTATTGAGATGCTAACGATAGGCTGGTGTTTTTCAATGGATGTATAGATGGACAGCTGCCTAGCTCATCCCTCATGACCAAGGTATCTGACTTTCCGCTCTCTCCCTCGCACACAAGCACACGCACAAAGAGATAAGCGTGTGCGCACACACACACCAGGGACTGCTCCGTACCTGCAGTATGAGTTCTTCCAGCTGAGTTCTCTTCTGCCTGATCCTCTTCAGGCTTTTCTGTTTCTCCACCTGATTAGGGAAACCGTTTATTAAGCATTTTAGAAAGGACTGGCATAACATAACTGTCTAATAGTACACCATATAAAGCATCTCAAAGCACTTGTAAAGCAAAACAAACAAGCAATTAAAAAAGAAATATACAACAGTAGCTAGATCAGCATATGGAGTTATTTTTGAGTGCTTCTTGAAGCCTCCAATGGGCAGCCACGGTCATAACTAGTGGATAACTAGAAGTAGATGGTCAGCGGTGGTGATGGTCAGTGTACAGTCTGTGTCCCTCCTCCATTCAACCTCCACTCCACCTTAACCCTGTGCTCCAACAGAACCCTACCCATATCTCACCACTCAGACAGTTAGTATCGTTCTTTAAGTAACTGACCAGACTAAAGCAAGACAATGACTACTTGTATTGTCAGACAGTAGATGGCATGCTAAAAAGCTCTGCTGTCAAAACAGGCCAGCTGTAGGAGTACTCCACTCTCCGTCTCCCCGCTCCCTCCCTTACTCCCTGTCACCATCATGCCCTCCACCAGAATGGGTCACTGTGTGTGTGTGTCTTCGTGTGTTTATCGTGACAGATCTATATTCTGCAGGAAGTTGACACATGATACAGAAGAGGACTGAAAGGGTCTTTCGTTTATCTTCCCCTTTCCTTTGTCTGTGCTCCCCTCACTCCCTTTCCCTCCGTCCGCAAGTCCCTCTTTTCCTGAGGTGAGTGACAGATGTCATGGAGTGGCTGTCAAGGCTCACTTTCAGCTCCCAGAGAGAGTTCTGCTGGTTTAAAGTGTGTGTGTGTGTGTGTAAGATCACCTCCAGGTTTTGACACTCCTGGGCAGAGTTGTTGGGCAGGCCAATCCAGCGGATCTCCTTCTTCTCCTTGGAGATGATATTCATGGCCATCAGCACGTTGAGGGCGTCATACACGCGCCTGCGGATGTTCTTCTGGTCATACACCTGCTGGGGAAGGAGGGGGATAGAGAGAAAATAGTGAGGAAAGAGAAAAGAAAAGAGAACAAATAAGAGAAGAGCAAGGAAACAGAGAATAGCAGAGAAGAGGTTATGATTCTAGGCTTGTCTTGAGGGGTCAAGGGGCATTACATTGACATTTTAGTCATTTAGCAGACACTCTTATCCAGAGAGACTTACAGTTAGTGAGTGCATACATTTGAATACTGGCCCCCTGTGGGAAACGAACCCACAACCCTCGCGTTGCAAGCGCCTGTCACGAATTCTGCCGAGACTGCTCCTCCTCCTTGCTCGGGCAGGCTTCGGCGTTCGTCGTCCCCGGAGTACTAGCTGCCACCGTTGAATGTTTCGATGTGCGTTTGGTTTGGTCTGTCTGTTACACCTGTGTCCGTTTGAGTCTGATTATGTGCCCTATAAGTTTCCTGTGTTGTTTTCGTTAGTTTGTGTGTTATTGTCCGCCTGTCCGTTGGTGTAACCTGTGCAGTACTCTGGACTTTGTTTATTGTTACGCACTGTGTTGCGTTGTCGCTCGCCTCCTTTGTTGAGGCCCTTTAATTTTGGTACTGTTTTACAGTTAGTAAAGTCTCGTTTGACTCAGCCTATGCGTCCTGCGTCTGACTCCTCAACCGCATCCACATCAACACTGACAGCGCCATGCTCTACCAACTGAGCTACACGGGGTATCTCATTAGTAACTGTCCCATGGTGTGTGCCCCTGGCCCGGACTACCTACTACCCCTCCGGAGGTGCACTGACTGCTAGCCTAGCCCTCATGGTTAATCTGTTTTTAATTAATAATACTTTTTAACATTCCACAGGAAGTAAGCAGATTAGGTCTGGGGCCAAGCTATTTTTAAGTGGCCGTGTCATTATTAATACCGGAAAGTATTCAGAGGTTGGCCTCCTCCCCACTATTAAAACAGCCTAACTTTCAGTCAGACTCCTCCAACACAATGCTTTGGGACGCAAGGGAACCGTTTGCAACATAAACAACATTCCATAGTCTCTACGAGCTCAAATCTGTCATTCGTTAATTGATTTTCTTGAACAGTTTATGAATGGAAAAACAAACGTATCTAACAAGAAAATTTTGCTGCAAAAATGCATCGCCGTTTTGCTGTCTCATGTTAAATTGGACCTATTTTATTTATTTATTCAGGTTAGCCCAATTGAGACCAGGGTCTCATTCCCAATGGTCTCCTGAGTACAACAATTTTCTCACAAACAGGAAGAAAAATGTACATCACAAATAAAACAATAATAAAAAAATAACCACGTGTTGAATGTTATCCACTAGCCTGTTGACCAGATCAGTTTATTCTTTAGTTGTGCATGAAAGGTGATGTTAGAGGCATTGGCTAAAGTATAGTCAGATATGGCCACCAGGCTAGATCCTCTCAACAACCCCCTGCAATACTTTATCATTCTACTGACACAATGGGTTAGAGGACCACGGTGCTGGCAACACCAAGGCTGTGTTCATTAGGGCATGCAATGGGAAATATAACCGAAGACAAGCCCCGTTTCTCATTGCACAAGTCCAGGTAGTCCCTCCCTGTTTCATTCCGTTTTCTTCCGTTTGGTGCCTAATGAACACAACCCAGGCTTGTGGGTTTGACTCCTGCATGGGCCACATACACTGACTGTGTCGCTGTCAACCGTAAGTGGTTTTGGATGAAAGTGTCTAAGTGACCATAGTATTTACGGACTCACCGAGTCTGTGGCCATGACGGTGGTGGAGTGGGTGAACTCAGCCACCAGTTCGTCAGCCACCTCGTTGTAGGAAGTGGCGCCTTTCTTCTGCACCTTCTCACACACCTTCATGGAGAAATGCCTCAGGCCCTTCCCGTTCTTTTCGGCCTTATTCAGCCACTTGCTGTGGTGGAGAGATCACAAAGAAGCAACTGACACATAAATGACCAGACGGTCACAACATCTACGGCTAGCATGCACAGGATACAGTAGGTGTAAACAGTACAGTGAAATGCTAACCAAGATGACACACACACACACACACACACACACTACACCTCCAACTCTACACTTACTTGTCAAACCTCACCTCACACACATAGGCATATAAAAATCTAAACAATATAACACGCAATGGACTCAGTGGATCAGACAATACAATGTATACAATCATTAAAAACTAATGTAAAACAATGAGTTTCTCTCCAACAATGGCACAAGCAAAAGCACACTTGTGAAAACCATGATACATTAACATAAGCATGATGGAGCTTGGCATGTATGTGAAGACCATAGATTGTGCACCCGCTGACACTTTGACACTCGCCTTCAATGTGCGGTCACAGAATCACGTGACGTGCGCTCATTAGACGCACCGCTCATTGATGCTTCAAATTAGTGTATGGCTTTATACTCAGTACACATGCAGAGCAAATGTGTCAAAGCGTACTCATAATATTTAATGACTCCCCAATATCAGTGTATTTGAAACTATACTAAAGGCTGAATGTTAATATCACTATTGGGGATATACTATAGTAATGGGTTGCGTTCCAAATGGCACTCTATTCCCTATATAAGTGCACTACCCCATAAGGCTCTGGTCAAAAGTAGTGCACTAGGTAGGGAATAGGGTGCCATTTGAGACGCATACATGGTTGTGGTTGGAGCAGCATTTTCTACCCCTACACTCAGAAAATTTATCTGGGTTGCTTCGAGAACCCCCACTCTTGACATATTTTTAACCTCCCATGAGACATTCATATCAAATGAGTGCAGTTTTAAAGGCTGAATCTCAATTCTTGAGAATGTGTGTGTGTGTCTCTGGGAATCACACACCTTGCTACTAGCTAGTTTTTCCATTGAGGTAATGCAGGGTCTATTTGTGCTTATATCCCCGGCCATTCAGAACAGTACAAAAATCAAAGCACTGCCTGTCGAATCCTGACATGCTTTATCGTATGTCAGGAGTCATGGCATGCTGCCACACAAGTCCTCTTGCATTTGCTGTGTTGCAGGCACACATGTCCTCCTTCTCACAATGGCTCCAGTGTAACATAGTTCCTCTAGCACCCTGTAGGGCTACCCCCAGGGAGAGGGGAAGGGAGGAGAGAGGGATTCTCGCATTTCATTACGAGTCACCGCCTCCACATGTAGCTGAAGCACTAGCGTTCATCATTTCACGAGGATCAGATGTGTGTGTGTACAAATAGTACAAAAATCCCATTCTCAAATCAGCAGAAACAGGGGAACTTTGGGCGAACGTGAATACAAATGGGAGAAAATGATCTGTGATGAACCGTTAGGCTACACGTGATGCGCCGCCCACACAGCAGTGATACAATCACTTGCTCATTCAGGGGCTTGTTCTCTGTGATTTACGCACCAAGAGAAACCGAGAGGGGGGTAGTTGGGCATGGAGAAAAAAAAAGAGGAATCAGGCTAAAAAGAGATATCGGAGCAAAGAAAAGAGAGAGAAAGAGAGGAAGAGAGAGGGGGGTATCAACGGAGCAGGGGGAGTTTTATAGACAGACATATTGCGTGTGTGTGTATGTGTGTTCAGGTGAGCGGATTATTTAACCATCATTAGGGTTGTTAGACAGTCGTGGAGCACACAACACAGATGTAACACATTTGGCGACGTGCAATTGGCTAAACGCACTGTGATGTAGAAAATGATGTCACATGCCAAGGGGCGCAGGCAGAATGTGCATATGCATGAGGGCATTTATGTGTGAGAGAAAGAGAACAGTGAGAGACAGGAACAGAGAGATGGGGGAGAGCGAGACAACAGAGATAGAGACTATGCAAGTAGACAGGACAGAGACATGTAAAGACCGGCGCACACACGCAGCCTCCCCCACCCTCGCACTACACGAACATACGCACTCTCTCCCACACAGCACAGTTCACTCTAACACGCAGTACAGTAGAGAGTAGGAGACCACTGCAGAGCCGCTCGTTACATAACTGGCTCTCTGTGGAGCACACACACGTGCAGAGGGGAAGACCGTGTGTGTAGTGTATGAGGTAGGAGGTGGGGATGGCAAGGCGCTGCGTGGTGGAAGCTTAGGGTTGCAGTTGTCAGGACAAATTAGTTCCAGACCCCCAGCTAGCTAGTGAAATGTGTGGGGGAGGGGGGGGAGTGACAAGACAAGAAACAGGCTGGAGAAATGGTGGTGAATGTGCCATAACGGGTAGAGGGATTGTAATCAGTCGTGTGAGGAAAAACACACACACACACTCAGTTCCGCAGAAACGACAGAGGGACTTTTTCTCCTTAGCAACAGAGGTGTCGCTCTGCACCCCGGCCGGTGCTGTAGTGGGAGTCTGAGGAGTGTTTATTGGCAGTGTGTCTGCAGAGTGGATCAGTGGATCAGTGGGGGAGAGGGATGACCTTTCACTGAACAGCACAGAGCAGAGCCAACACATCCGGGGGCTGGGCCCTGGGTCCTCTCACCTGGTGCTTGTGAGTGGGGAGAGGGAAGAATAAATTATAGACGACAGAAGAGATGGACAGAACGGAGAGAGAGAGAAACCAGAGATCTGAGCTTACGAGGACCAAACATGACGGAGAGAATCCTCAGTCTTGCGCAGTGTAGGTGAGAAGGAGCGGGTATCAGAGGGAGAGAGTTGTGAGTTTGAAAACAACAGAGGTAGAAGGAGTGAAGGAGCATGAGTGGCTGTGCGATTGAATGTGTGTGTGAGAGAGAGAGAGATTGGTTTCATCGGTCTTACTATGTGTTGAATTAATTATTCACTGCTGAGAACGTGGCCTGCAGGAAGCACATACTCTCACAGGCCTTTAATATTTGAGTGCATGCTGCTCAAGGAACCATTTCCACACACACTCTAGGGCTACACGATCTGGACAAAATATCTCATTGCAATTCTTTCGCCAGATATTGGAATTGCGATTATGAATTGCAATTTTCAAACACTTGGGTGGAAAACATGGTAATTCCATCAGACATGGTTAAAACAACTGTCAAGGTAGAGAACGTCACTTCTAAAATGAGATCATATGAATGAACACATACTGTAGCTAGCTAACTGAATATAAAATCAAAAGAAACAAATATTTTCCAACATTGTTATAGGTTACAAATGATAATACAGTGTATTCCGAAAGTATTCAGACCCCTTGACTTTTTCCACATTTTGTTATTATAAAATGGATTTAAAAAAAACTTTTCCTCACCAATCTTCACACAATACCCCATAATGACAAAGCAAAAACTGATTTTTAGAAATGTTTGCTAATTTCTTAAAAATACAAAACTGAAATATCACATTTCCATAAGTATTCAGACCCTTTACACAGTACTTGGTAGCGATTACAGCCTCGAGTCTTCTTGGGTATGATGCTACAAGCTTGGCACACTTGTATTTGGGGAGTTTCTCCCATTCTTCTCTGCAGATCCTCTCAAGCTCTGTCAGGTTGGATGGGGAGCGTCGCTGCACAGGTCTCTCCAGAGATGTTATATCGGGCTCTAGCTAGGCCACTCAAGGACTTGTCCTGAAGCCACTCCTGCATTGTCTTGGCTGTGTGCTTAAGGTCATTGTCCTGTTGCAAAGTGAACCTTGGCCCCAGTCTGAGGTCTGGAGCACTCTGGAGCAGGTTTTCATCAAGGATCTCCCTGACTAGTCTCCCAGTCCCTGCTGCTGAAAAACATCCCCACAGCATGATGCTGCCACCACCATACTTCACCGTAGGGATGGTGCCAGGTTTCCTCCAGACGTGACGCTTGCCATTCAGGCCAAAGAGTTCAATCTTGTTTCATCAGACCAGAGAATTTCTCATGGTCTGAGAGTCTTTGGGTGCCTTTTGGCAAACTCCAAGTGGGCTGTCATGTGCCTTTTTACTGAGGAGTGGCTTCCGTCTGGCCACCCTACCATAAAGGCCTGAATGGTGGAGTGCTGCAGAGATGGTTGTCCTTCTGCTGTAGTGAGTCAGCAGTGACCTGATCTCTCAGGGGGGAGTGTGTGCGTGTATATGTATGTGTGTGTGTCAGACGGAGATGCACTCTGGACAAAACAAACAAAAAAGCCAGAGATTGCAGCCGAGCTCTTAAGCAGCCCTCCCCCTCTTCCTACACATGCTCCGCACACATGCACATCACCTCAATCTACATTTTGCTGATCCTGGCCGTTACCTGGCTGAAGAGTCTCCTGAGCACAGCCCATCCCTGCACAGCAAACACAGACAGAGAAATCGTTAGTTTGTTTACTGTTTAAGATGAATTCAATATTCAAAACTATGTTAAGTGTGTGTATGTGTGTCAGTGGTCAGTCCTCCTAGATTAAAACCCATTCCATTGCCTAATGAACTGGTTTGCTTTGGAAATAATGCGACGCTTCAGCTCAATGAGATGCTGTGAGAGAATGACCAAAAGCATTTTTTCTCTCCCTCTCTCGATCCGTTTCTCTCGCCCTCTCTCGCGCCCTCTGTCGCCAAAACTCCTTCTCCCTCTATCCCTCTTTCTATCGTTATATCGGTCTCTCTGTTTGACTGGATAATCCTCCTCCACTGTTCCTGTCATTTATTTATTTATACACTGCTCAAAAAAATAAAGGGAACACTTAAACAACACAATGTAACTCCAAGTCAATCACACTTCTGTGAAATCAAACTGTCCACTTAGGAAGCAACACTGATTGACAATAAATGTCACATGCTGTTGTGCAAATGGAATAGACAACAGGTGGAAATTATAGGCAATTAGCAAGACACCCCCAATAAAGGAATGGTTCTGCAGGTGGTGACCACAGACCACTTCTCAGTTCCTATGCTTCCTGGCTGATGTTTTGGTCACTTTTGAATGCTGGCGGTGCTTTCACTCTAGTGGTAGTATGAGACGGAGTCTACAACCCACATAAGTGGCTCAGGTAGTGCAGCTCATCCAGGATGGCACATCAATGCGAGCTGTGGCAAGAAGGTTTGCTGTGTCTGTCAGCGTAGTGTCCAGAGCATGGAGGCGCTACCAGGAGACAGGCCAGTACATCAGGAGACGTGGAGGAGGCCGTAGGAGGGCAACAACCCAGCAGCAGGACCGCTACCTCCGCCTTTGTGCAAGGAGGAGCAGGAGGAGCACTGCCAGAGCCCTGCAAAATGACCTCCAGCAGGCCACAAATGTGCATGTGTCTGCTCAAACGGTCAGAAACAGACTCCATGAGGGTGGTATGAGGGCCCGACGTCCACAGGTGGGTGTTGTGCTTACAGCCCAACACCGTGCAGGACGTTTGGCATTTGCCAGAGAACACCAAGATTGGCAAATTCGCTACTGGCGCCCTGTGCTCTTCACAGATGAAAGCAGGTTCACACTGAGCACATGTGACAGATGTGACAGAGTCTGGAGACGCCGTGGAGAACGTTCTTCTGCCTGCAACAATCCTCCAGCATGACCAGTTTGGCGGTGGGTCAGTCATGGTGTGGGGTGGCATTTCTTTGGGGGGCCGCACAGCCCTCCATGTGCTCGCCAGAGGTAGCCTGACTGCCATTAGGTACCGAGATGAGATCCTCAGACCCCTTGTGAGACCATATGCTGGTGCGGTTGGCCCTGGGTTCCTCCTAATGCAAGACAATGCTAGACCTCATGTGGCTGGAGTGTGTCAGCAGTTCCTGCAAGAGGAAGGCATTGATGCTATGGACTGGCCCGCCCGTTCCCCAGACCTGAATCCAATTGAGCACATCTGGGACATCATGTCTCGCTCCATCCACCAACGCCACGTTGCACCACAGACTGTCCAGGAGTTGGCGGATGCTTTAGTCCAGGTCTGGGAGGAGATCCCTCAGGAGACCATCCGCCACCTCATCAGGAGCATGCCCAGGCGTTGTAGGGAGGTCATACAGGCACGTGGAGGCCACACACACTACTGAGCCTCATTTTGACTTGTTTTAAGGACATTACATCAAAGTTGGATCAGCCTGTAGTGTGGTTTTCCACTTTAATTTTGAGGGTCACTCCAAATCCAGACCTCCATGGGTTGATAAATTTGATTTCCATTGATAATTTTTGTGTGATTTTGTTGTCAGCACATTCAACTATGTTAAGAAAAAAGTATTTAATAAGATTATTTCATTCATTCAGATCTAGGATGTGTTGTTTAAGTGTTCCCTTTATTTTTTTGAGCAGTGTATTTAAGCAATAAGGCCCGAGGAGGTGTGGTATATGGCCAATATACCACGGCTAAGGACTGTTCTTAGGCACGACGCTGTCAGCCAATCAGCATTCGTGGCTCGAACCACCTGGTTTAATCCTCTATATATCAGTCCTCTATATATTATCCTCTATACAGTATATCATTCCTACATATATTATCTGTCAATCCATAGGCTAACAGGCCACAATAAATACATTACATTGGAAATCTCTACCTAGCAATCCCTGCCTGGGGGGTGTGTGTGTGTGTGTGTGGTGTCTGCATTAACAACAATAGTAGTCAGAATAGCAGAATCAACCCACCGGTCAGAAAAATATGAGTCAATGAAATCATGCGTTCGTTTCTTGGCCCTGGAAATTAAAATGAAAAAGGGATGCTAGTTAATAAAAAAGAAATACAGTGGATCCTCCTTTACTTAAATTATTATGTTCTGGAAACAGATCAGCAAAGATAAGACCACTTTACAACAACCACAACATATGATTATAGTGTGCAACAAAACAAGGCAGAGGTATGTGTGTATGCGCACACTCGAGCAAACAAGCAACAAGTGTACTTGAGCAAATGAAAAAAAGTGTGTGTCGCAGCTCACCCTGGGGTCCACTTGTTGGCGTCCTGCGTGTGTCCCTGGGCGACCATGGTGGGCGTGTGTGTAAAGGAGCTACCTATGAGAATATTCCCTGTGTGTGAAACTCTCTGTGCCGTGCTGATAATCTACACACACACAAAATAAATAAGAAACATCAGAGGGGTGCATCAGATCGCAGGGTTGTGTTCATTTGGGCACACCGACGTAAAACGCAACGGACATGATTGAACGGATGCAAGGATGTCAGGTGATACAAAGAATATTGGTAGCCAGGGTCCTGTTCATTAGGCACCAAATAAAAAAATAAAAAGGGAAGGGCAACCTGAAGCGCTCATTTTTGTTTTCAGTTTCAAAACATATTCCGTTTGACGCTCTAATGAACACCGCCCAGGTGAGTCATTGAGAACAGATTCTGTGCCAAGAAGTGGGTGATTCTCTGTGTGGTGACTGAGCACTGAGCAGGATCAGGTTGGGTGTAATATTTGAGAGGCCTGCTATGCAGAAGTGTCTCGAAGCCGGAGCCCAACAAAAGAGACAAGATCAGCAGGACGCAGCTGAGTGCTAATAATAACCCCAGCTAATTATAGCATGCTACAGTCAGTCTGCAGTCCCCCACACGCTATTCCTTCTCCTCCGAGCCAGACCTTTCTTTTACACTACCACACTGGAAGAGGATGGGAGATCTGGGGTGTATTCATTAGCACACACCATAGCAAAACACTTCGCAAAGGAAGACGTTTTGTAACGAAAACGAGAATTTGTTATTGGACAAATTCAGACATTCGGAGCGTATGCTTTCATTTGGTACCTGGTGAATACACCTCTGATCATCGACTCGACTCTTAACTCTTATTGACAGAATCCCAACAGATGGCTTTCATGAAGAAAAAAAAACCTGCAGCAGTGGCTGTATTTCCGTGAACGTAACATTATAGCCAATCAATTAGAAAAAAACCAATTTACTAGCCTAATCGCTCAACTCAATCACACTCTTTTATGCTAATTGCATACATTGAAATTGTCACACTGTCTGTTTCACACTATATAGCAGTGTTGCCATGCCTCTGCTATCAACCCATCACAGTCCAGGGGACTCCTTCTTTCCTCCAATCAAATCAAATGTTATTTGTCACATGCTTCGTAAACAACAGGCGTAGACTAACAGTGAAATGCTTACTTACGGGCCCTTCCCAACAACGCAGAGAGAGAAACATCGAGAAATAATAGAAAAGTAAAACACTTAATAATAAAAGTAATACTAAATACAAAATGAGTAACAATAACAGGATAGATGGGAGGTGTTGAATGGAATTGAAGGATGGGACTAATAACAACTAACAACAAATAATAACAAGATAACTAATAATGTAAGCATACTGTGTCCATAATAAGTATATAGGTTGTAGGTTGGGAGCTTTTGTGAAAGAGCACAGTTAGAAAGATATGGCATATAGAAGCAAACCGGATGGACATCATGAAAATGATCGGAGAGGTTGAGAGTAGAGGAAGTTCAGGAGAAATAAAAAACAAACAAAATATAATTATTGTAAAATTGACTGTCTCCATAAAATGTAGATAGTAGTTATAAGGTGGAAGTAGAGGCCTAAGCATTGTTGTTCACTAGTTTACTCCAAGTAGGGAAAGGGTGGTGGGGTTGGAAAGGGGAATATATATATATTTTTAAGGGTTATGTATGTGTATGTATATGTGTATGTATGTATGTATGTACAGTGAGGGAAAAAAGTATTTGATCCCCTGCTGATTTTGTTTGCCCACTGACAAAGACAGGATTTCAGTCCTTCACGGCGTAGTGTGTTACCAATTGTTTTCTTGGTGACTATGGTCCCAGCTGCCTTGAGATCATTGACAAGATCCTCCCGTGTAGTTCTGGGCTGATTCCTCACCGTTCTCATGATCATTGCAACTCCACGAGGTGAGATCTTGCATGGAGCCCCAGGCCGAGGGAGATTGACAGTTATTTTGTGTTTCTTCCATTTGCGAATAATCGCACCAACTGTTGTCACCTTCTCACCAAGCTGCTTGGCGATGGTCTTGTAGCCCATTCCAGCCTTGTGTAGGTCTACAATCTTGTCCCTGACATCCTTGGAGAGCTGTTTGGTCTTGGCCATGGTGGAGAGTTTGGAATCTGATTGATTGATTGCTTCTGTGGACAGGTGTCTTTTATACAGGTAACAAACTGAGATTAGGAGCACTCCCTTTAAGAGTGTGCTCCTAATCTCAGCTCGTTACCTGTATAAAAGACACCTGGTAGCCAGAAATCTTTCTGATTGAGAGGGGGTCAAATACTTATTTCCCTCATTAAAATGCAAATCAATTTATAACATTTTTGACATGCGTTTTTCTGGATTTTTTTGTTATTCTGTCTCTCACTGTTCAAATAAACCTACCATTAAAATTATAGACTGATCATTTCTTTGTCAGTGGGCAAACGTACAAAATCAGCAGGGGATCAAATACTTTTTTCCCTCACTGTAGGTGTTCCTCTTGTCCAGGTGGGAGAGGGCAGTGTGTGGTGCAATAGAGATTGCATCATCTGTTGATCTGTTGGGCGATATGCGAATTGGAGTGGGTCCAGGATGTCTGGGATGATGGTGTTGTGAGCAATGACCAGCCTTTCAAAGCATTTCATGGCTACAGATGTGAGTGTTACGGGTTAAAGGGTTACCTTGGTGTTCTTGGGCACAGGGATTATGGTGGTCTACTTGAAACATGTAGGTATTACAGACTGGGTTAGGGAGTGGTTGAAAATGTTGGTGAAGACACTTGCCAGCTGGCCAGCGCATGCTCTTAGTACGCGTCCTAGTAATCCGTCTGGCCCTGTAGCCTTGTGAATGTTGACCTGTTTAAAGGTCTTACTCACATCGGCTACGGAGAGCATGATCACACAGTCATCCGGAACAGCTGGTGCTCTTTTACATGGTTCAGTATTGCTTGCCTCAAAGCGAGCATAAGAGGCATTTAGCGTGTCAGGTAGGCTAGCGTCACTGGGCAGCTAGTGGCTGGGTTTCCATTAGTAATCCGTGATACTTTGCAAGCCACACTTTCTTTTCAATGGGCATTGCGTATACTCAGTTATTAATCCCTTCTGACAGGCCCACCCAATCAGATTGATGTGGTTTAAGCATTGTTGTGGACTTGAACCATCAAATGTGTACTTTTTCTATAAAAATAAGTGTGATTTTGAGAGTGAGAATCAGTAAAAATCTATAGGAAAACCTTTTTTTTTTTTTTTACATAGGATTTTTCACAGGTGCCTTTCCTTCGCTGGGCGGGCCATTTGGGAACTTTTTGGCAAAATTAGAGTATACCCACTTCTCCAGGCACCACTGCACCACTGTATAGGGCCAATGGAAAGACAGCAGTCACACACAGCATTATGTTAAAGGATAAGCATTCCATAAACTCTGACATAATAAGCCAGTAGGTCCCAATCATAAGAATACAAAAACACAACCATTAAGCATTTCCCAATCGAAATGTACAGCTATTACTTCCCATTGCAAAAAGCATTTAATGTTTAGCACACAAAGTAACCAGTGACCTAAAGTTTAAAGTGGAACTGACAGCGTTTTAACTACTTTGCAGATATGAAACAGACAATCATAATCAGTCAAAAATATAATATTACCAGTTTATGCTACAAAACCAACTTTAAGAGGTTGACTCAACGTTCCATGACGTACACTAAGGCATAGTTTGCAGAATAGATGGATGCAGTTCAATGCATGATTAATATAATTCACCAATACATTTCTTGGTAGTCCAAAAACTATTGCTATCAGGTTGTAAATCACAGCTGGCCTGGTACATTGTTTGCTGCCTCTATTCGGGATGCACTGTTTCAGTTTCAATGACGCAATATTCTGGACAAAAACTTTTGAATGTAACTAACGCTGTGAATGTCAATACAATCAAACTAGCAAGGGCAATGATCACAAGTCAGTCATAACGTGGCTAATAGGCTAGCATATCTATTTATGTAGCAAGCTAAAAACATGCCATTGGAGGAGTGGGTGAGTGACTGACTTTTCCCCCTCATATTGTTTTTCGGTGGCTATACACAGCTAGAGTTCCAGGTGTCATTTGGTTAGCTAGCAATAACCTGAACAACTTATCCAGTTAGCATATCTCTTGCATTTGCAAATTCACTCTGGCTATCTACTCCCATTTCAGAGCACTCTCGTCCGAGTGTGCCAGAGGGCAGAACTGATGAATTTACGAACATGCAACACCCACTGAATATGACCAGTGTCAATAAACGTAGGCAAAAAAAAGTAATAGTTAGTTAAGAACGCTCTAGATAACATGTAAACAGCCTAACCAGCTCTGCTACTATGAGTAAAATGGTCAGAGTGAGATGTTCTCTCATTTGTGTCTGGAAGTAGCTAGCTAGCAAACTAGCCAACTTTAGCCAGTTAGCTTGGGTGCTTGGTTGGGACAAGCATGCATTGGCAGGCAAGCTGCAGAAGGACGAGGAGGCTACAATTCCCCATCGTTTATCAGTGCAATTTTGACGGCCAACTAGCTGAAAAAGTTTGAGAGGGTTTATCTAATGTTCCTTCATTATATTTTAGCTCATCATGCTCTGGCGAGCATTAGTTGTTGATCTTGTTGTTGTTGATGTGCATAACTGAGGGAGAGAGAGCCTACCTTTTCATGGTTGTTTGATCAATAGGACTGTAAAGTTCTCAAATGTAAGAGGACTCCTGTTGTGTTTACATATTTGCAGAAATCCATTAAGGTGTATTTTGTGTCTTTTGCAGAATGCGTTCTAATGATGTAAAGTCACACTGTTGCAACTGCCTGTAAACACACAGTAAGGTTAAAAGTGAATGATGGCAGGGCCGCGTGGCAAATGGCTTGTTTGTACAAAGGCCTACTGTAGCTCTGATTGGCTATAGCGCACTGGTCTGTGTAGACTTCTGTCCTGGACAAGACAGTTGTTTTTATTCGTGTTTTTTTTACTGCAGTGTCTATTAATTGTCCAAACACATGGCCACTTTCCCACTCTATATTGCTATAGAATTTTCACAAATGCCTTAGTATACATAATTCGCAAACATTCTAAGAATTTATGAAAATGTGAAAATGACCATATCTAAGTGATTGCTTGTCAGAAAATGTTTTTTAAAAAAAATATAATTCTCCCTGGGGGTGTTTATGAACAGATTTTAAAACAATTTCATGTTGCTAAAATGCTGTCAGTTCCACTTTAAATGCAAAAATGTTTCACACACAAGTTATTTTCAAAGAGATGGCTAACAGCAGCAAGCGAGCTGCAACAAAAAACACAGTTCAACTCACCAGATGATGATCATTTGAAACTTAACTTCTTGATGAAAGTTATTCTTGAAAAGGGAGAAGCTAACAAATTAGCAACAACATTCTCTTTGATAACACCTGCTGCAGCCTCTGCAAACTAGCCGACAACAAAAGCTAGCTAGCTAGACCATGGAAAAACTATTGCTCACTATTGCGCAGTGACCTGTTGGCCTTCAAGAAGGCAGAAGTTATTTTTTTTGTAAAAACAGTCCCACCCATTAAGTCATAATGTGATTCCACTGTCACTCTAAAAAATTTCCCTAATACAGTTGAATGGCAGATGGTCCTATGTAGCTCAATTGGTAGAGCATGGCGCTTGTAATGCCAGGGTAGTGGGTTCGATCCCCGGGACCACCCATACGTTTAAAAAAATTATGCACGCATGACTGTAAGTCGCTTTGGATAAAAGCGTCTGCTAAATGGCTTATTATTATTATCTAGCTTCTGATGGCCTAGCCAATGGCTGACTTAGCTAGCTAGATTTATCTCTCCAGAGACCAGCAAAATAAAATCCTGATTGGATATTTTTTTCTCTTCAGTGTTAACCCTTTCCAACAGAAACTGAATAGATTAAATCAAAACATCATTGAAAATAATAATATAATCATCATCATTATTATTATATTTTTATAATAATTATTATATAAATCCTTTGCCCTACTCTGAAGGCGTAGAAGGCCCATTGTTCCCCACTGTATTTGGGTTAGTAATAATTTGTAGAGTGGCTCTATTTTCCCTCAGCATGCATTTTTTTCACTATTCTGAATGTCTAAAGAATCCATATGTTGTTCTGAAATATGAACACAGAAAAACTGGACATTTTGAACTCTTATTATGGTGGTGATTTGACAAAATTACAATCATGCTCTTGAATTGGACTTGCATTTTTCTGGTCTCGGTCTTGACTCTCTCGGACCCCTTGTCCCACTCCAGGTCTTGGTCTTGGATCAGTCTCGCTTAAGGTGGTCTCGAATGCAACACTGGTCAGAGACCTGGCAGTGTGTTGCCAGGACAACAACCTCTACCTCAACGTCAGCAAGATAAAGGAGCTGATCGTGGACTACAGGAAACGGAGGGCCAAGCACACCCCCATTCACATTGACGGGGCTGTAGTGGAGCGGGTCGAGAGCTTCAATTACCTCTGTGTCCACATGCCTAAGGATCTACCATGGTCCACACACACCAACACAGTCGTGAAGAGGGCACGACAACCCCTCTTGACTGGCTGCATCACCGCTGACACACGGCATCCGAACTCAAGACGCTACAGAGGGTAGTGTGCATGGCCCATTACATCACTGGGGCCGAGCTCCCTGCCATCCAAGACCTCTATACTAGCCAGTGTCAGAGGAAGGCCCTAGATGTTTTACGGCTCCAGCCACCCAAGTCAGACTGTTTGCACTGCTACCGCATAGCAAGCGGTACTGATGCACCCAAGTCTGGAACCAACAGGAGCCTGAACAGATTCTACCCCCAAGCCATAAGGCTGCTAAATAGTTAGTTAAATAGGTAACCAAATAGCTACCCAGACTATCTGCATTTACCATTTTTGCACTAACTTTGACTTATCACACACCTGTTGCTACGGTTTACTATCTATCCTGTTGCCTAGTCACTTTATTCCTAGTTAAATGTACATATCTACCTCAATTACCTCATACCCCTGCACATCGACTCAGCGTGTATTCAGCCAAGCTTTCATTACTCATTGTGTATTTATTATTACTTTTCTATTATTTCTCTATTTTCATTCTCTCTGCATTGTTGCGAAGGGGTAAGTAAGAATTCCACTGTTAGTCTACACCTGCTGTTAACGAAGCATGTGACGAATACAATTTTATTTGATCTGACTATCTGAACAATCAATCAGCCTGGGTTTTGTTCATAACCATGAGTGTACAAGAGGCACCAAAACGGTTTTAGGCACCAAAACGGACTGAAACCGGGAGAGAGAGGGACCACCTGGACGCCCAATAAGAAATGTTCATTTTCTTACATGTTTAATTCAGCATTCTTATTGGACATGTCCCCATCCCCCCTAAACCCTGGAGAGTGTGTGCGTGTCTGAGTGAATCACTCACTGAAACACAAAGGCTGTATCTCAAATGCCACCCTATTTCCTATATTGTGCTCAATATATGCAGAACTTCTGGCCTATATGCAGAATATTTAGCATCACCACAGTGCACAGCCTTTTGTTAGGCTGCCACCATGCCCCTGGTGTAAGTGAGACACACCTGCTTGCCTGCGATGGTATAGTAAAGCAGGTTGGACCACTAAAAGCAGAAGTTAAGGTGTGCCTGCATCTCAATAGCCTGACATGGACTGCATTCCTCATCTTCTCTCCTTCAAGGGCAGATTAACCAGTGTCAGGTTATTTCACATCAGTTTAGATGAACGAAAGGAGTTGAAGAAAGGAAGCACCTTTAGACTACATGCACATGAAGATTCACCTGAAGTCTTCTGAAAAGTTAGCTGTTATCTACCTGTGTGTCTGGACCTGAGATGTAGTAGCATACAAGAGAGCCTTGACCAGCTAGCTATCTGGTCCTTATTAAAGGGATACAACACTCCAAAATCCAAGTTTGTCAGATATTGGGAGTGTCCTACAGTCAGGCTGTCCCACAGCACTAATCCCAAAAGTTCCATACCATTCCATATAAACCTCAGGAGTCCCTTTAAGATCATTAAAGAGGGGTTCTTATTTACAGTGCATTCGGAAAGTATTCAGACCCTTTCTCCAAGTTTTCCCCCTCATCCATCTACACACAATACCCCATAATGACAATAACGAAAACAGGTTTTTAGACATTTTGCAAATTTAATAAATATAAAAAACAGAAATACCTTACTTAAAGACGTATTCAGACCCTTTGCTATAAGAATCAAAATTGAGCTCAGGTGCATCCTGTTTCCATTGATCATACTTGAGATGTTTCTACAACTTGATTGGAGTCCAAATGTGGTAAATGCAATTGATTGGACATGATTTGGAAAGGCACACACCTGTCTATATAAGGTCCCACAGTTGACAATGCATGTCAGAGCAAAAACCAAGCCATGAGGTCGAAGGCATTATCCGTAGAGCTCCGAGACAGGATTGTGTCAAGGCACAGATCTGGGGAAGGATACCAAAACATTTCTGCAGCATTGAAGGTCCCCAAGAACACAGTGGCACTCCATCATTCTTAAATGGAAGAAGTTTGGAACCACCAAGACTCTTCTTAGAGCTGACCACCCAGCCAAACTGAGCAATCGGGGGAGAAGGGCCTTGGTCAGGGAGGTGATCGAGAACCTGATGGTCACTCTGACAAACCTTCCAGAAGAACAACCATCTCTGCAGCACTCCACCAATCAGGCCTTTATGGTTGAGTGGCCAGACAGAAGCCACTCCTCATTAAACGGCACATGACAGCCCACTTGGAGTTTGCCAAAAGACACCCAAAGGACTCTCAGACAATGAGAATCAATCATGGTCTCATGAAACCAAGTTTGAACTCTTTGGCGTGAATGACAAGTGACACTTCTGGAGGAAACCTAGCACCATCCTTACGGTGAAGCATGGTGGTGGCAGCATCATGCTGTGGGGATGTTTTTCAGCAGGCAGGGACTGGGAGACTAGTCAGTATCAAGGGAAAGATGAATGGAGCAAAGTACAGAGAGATCCTTGATGAAAACCTGCTCCAGAGAGCTCAGGACCTCAGACTGGGGTGAAGGTTCACCTTCCAACAGGACAACGACCCTCTGAATGTCCTTGAGTGGCCCAGCCAGAGCCCGGACTTGAGCCCGTCGAACATCTCTGGAGAGACCTGAAAATAGCTGGGCAGCGACGCTCCCCATCCAACCTGACAGAGCTTGAGAGGAACTGTAGAGAATAATGTGAGAAACTCCCCAAATACAGGTTTGCCAAGCTTGGAGCGTCATACCTTAGAAGACTCGAGGCTGTAATCGCTGCCAAAGGTGCTTCAACAAAGTACTGAGTAAAGGGTCTGAATACTTATGTAAATGTAATATTTCCGTTTTTTATTTATAATACATTTGCAAACATTTCTAAAAACCTATTTTTGCTTTGTCATTATTGGGTATTGTTGAGGGGAAAATATATATTTAATACATTTTAGAATAAGGCTGTAACGTAACAATGTGGAAAATGTCAAGGGGTCTGAATACATTCCGAATGCACTGTAAATACCTTGCTGGAATTACAACAGTCGTACCTTATCATAATAAAAAACTAAGGACATAGTGAATTTCTTCATAGTTCATCATTGGTTAAAAAAAATATACAGCGCACGCTTGCTAAAATGACATGCTGTAAAGATAGCATACATCTGATACAAGACAGCAGACTAACAAAACAGTAGTCTACAAAGGTCACTGTTCAAAACAATACCTGAACTGAAACCAGGCAAACTGTGGAAGTAATAGCCTATGTAAACTACACAATATTTATTCATTGAAATGAATCATACTGTGCACATTTCCAAAGGTGTATTTCCACATTGTGTGGACAATAAAGTTTTTACAATTATATGTTTTTATTCTAACCCTTCAGTAGCCAATCAGAGCATGTACACACACTAGCTTCAAATCTACACAATGCACATCCCTCTTATAATCAAGTACAGTAGGACCTTAGATTTATGTAAATGTTATATTTCCGTTTTTTTTATTTGTATAAATGTGAAAAAAATAAAAATAAAGGATTTGCTTGTCATTATGGGGTATTGTGTGTAGTTTGATGAGGGAAAAAAAAAACTATTTAATCAATGTTAGAATGAATGCACTGTATACATTTTACATATGCCTTCTAGGGAGTTTTTCCTAGCCACTGTGCTTCTGCCTCTGCATTGCTTGAACTTTCAGGTTTTAGGCTGGGTACATTTAAAGCACTGCTGATGTAAAAAGAGCTTAATAAAATAAATTTGATTGATAGATACATTTGTACAAAACACTCACCATCTGGCTCCCCACATTGGCATTGACTGCTCCTAGTGTGATCTTTGTTACTGGGCTGTAGTTAGATGACGTCATAAGTGATATATTGCCTGAAAAACAGGGTAAAGGGAAAAACTATTTGAAATGTTCCTCATTGGGCAAAACAAATCCAATGTCTCCCTAGACAAATGTACAGTGGGGAGAACAAGTATTTGATACACTGCCGATTTTGCAGGTTTTCCTACTTACAAAGAATCCAGAAAATCACATTGTATGATTTTTAAGTAATTAATTTGCATTTTATTGCATGACATAAGTATTTGATCACCTACCAACCAGTAAGAATTCCGGCTCTCACAGACCTGTTAGTTTTTCTTTAAGAAGCCCTCCTGTTCTCCACTCATTACCTGTATTAACTGCACCTGTTTGAACTCGTTACCTGTATAAAAGACACCTGTCCACACACTCAATGAAACAGACTCCAACCTCTCCACAATGGCCAAGACCAGAGAGCTGTCTAAGGACATCAGGGATAAAATTGTAGACCTGCACAAGGCTGGGATGGGCTACAGGACAATAGGCAAGCAGCTTGGTGAGAAGGCAACAGCTGTTGGCGCAATTATTAGAAAATGGAAGAAGTTCAAGATGACGGTCAATCACCCTCGGTCTGGGGCTCCATGCAAGATCTCACCTCGTGGGGCATCAATGATCATGAGGAAGGTGAGGGATCAGCCCAGAACTACACGGCAGGAACTGGTCAATGACCTGAAGAGAGCTGGGACCACAGTCTCAAAGAAAACCATTAGTAACACACTGGCCGTCATGGATTAAAATCCTGCAGCGCACGCAAGGTCCCCCTGCTCAAGCCAGCGCATGTCCAGGCCCGTCTGAAGTTTGCCAATGACCATCTGGATGATCCAGAGGAGGAATGGGAGAAGGTCATGTGGTCTGATGAGACAAAAATATAGCTTTTTGGTCTAAACTCCACTCGCCGTGTTTGGAGGAAGAAGAAGAATGAGTACAACCCCAAGAACACCATCCCAACCGTGCACCGTATTGAGGGGAGGATGGATGGGGCCATGTATTGCGAGATCTTGGCCAACAACCTCCTTCCCTCAGTAAGAGCATTGAAGATGGGTCGTGGCTGGGTCTTCCAGCATGACAACGACCCGAAACACACAGCCAGGGCAACTAAGGAGTGGCTCTGTAAGAAGCATCTCAAGGTCCTGGAGTGGCCTATCCAGTCTCCAGACCTGAAGCCAATAGAAAATCTTTGGAGGGAGCTGAAAGTCTGTATTGCCCAGCGACAGCCCCGAAACTTGAAGGATCTGGAGAAGGTCTGTATGGAGGAGTGGGCCAAAATCCCTGCTGCAGTGTGTGCAAACCTGGTCAAGACCTACAGGAAACGTATGATCTCTGTAATTGCAAACAAAGGTTTCTGTACCAAATATTAAGTTCTGCTTTTCTGATGTATCAAATACTTATGTCATGCAATAAAATGCAAATTAATTACTTAAAAATCATACAATTTGATTTTCTGGATTTTTGTTTTAGATTCCGTCTCTCACAGTTGAAGTGTACCTATGATAAAAATTACAGACCTCTACATGCTTTGTAAGTAGGAAAACCTGCTAAATCGGCAGTGTATCAAATACTTGTTCTCCCCACTGTATGTTTTACCAATTGCTAAGAAAGATTTTACCAATTGATTTACCAAGGTTTTAACAATAAAGAAGCATTTTTAAATGCCTGGGGTGTGGGATCGATTCCTGCTGAGAGCACTCATATGAAAAATGCATGCATGACTAAGTTGCTTTGGATAAAAGCGTCAGCTAAATGGCATATGATATTATATCGATATCAGCAAGGCATATTGTGATATCGGTTTCCTTCCTGTTAACCTACAACATTATGTAAAAACACATACATGACTGTCCCTGCTAGCACAAACCCTCTCCCAGGCTCTCAACTTAGTATACTTCAAGCTGCAATATGTAACTTTTTGGGTGATCTGACCAAATTCACATAGAAATGTGTATATAAATCTGTCACTCATTGAAAGCAAGTCTAAGAAGCGGTAGATCTGTTCTATGTGCATTCTTTCTATGCTTCCCATTCTTAGTTTCATGTTTGCGTCTTAATTTTCGGTTTTGTACACCAGCTTTAAACTGCTGAAAATTAAATATTTTTGGTAATGAAAAATATATTTCACAGAAGTTTAAATGGTACAATGATTCTCTACACTATCCTTGCTTGTCGATTTCTACATAGTGTATCTTTAATTGCATGCTGATAGTCCTTTAACCGTGGATGGCTGCCACTTTCCATTGCAATTACATTGAAACTGGTTTGGTAGGTTTCATTCACACCTGGCCCAATGGGCAATCAACAAGCAGTTGTCTTGAACGCCAGAGCTGTGGAAGTGAACAGAAGAGTGAACATTCACACAGTTGTTGTTGTTCCTAACCATGTGACCTGATCTGCATTTTAGGGATTTTTTTAAATATATTTTTCCTTAGGGCAGTGATTTGAATGAACATTTTAATAACTTAGAGCGTGATGTATGTAAATGTACACAAAGGCTGTACTGATGACACAGTGAAGAAAGATGAACACACACACTACTGTCTCCTCAACGTCAGATCATTTTTTGGGGCAGGATGTGGATGAACCCCCTCCCAATTCATACGACTCCTACACAGGGCACACAGACACACACACACAAACAATCCTCAACTAGCGTAAGCCGTGAACTCCCCACCACATACAGCCTCCCATTGTTAGAAGTGGGGCTAACATTACAGCCTAATACTTTTGAGCTGTTCTGTGTTTCTGGGATATCTAGCCTACTCACTGGCAGCATGGCCTGATTCTTTGGGCTGGGAGTTTTTCCTGACCAAGTGACTGACTAAGCTCGGGACCCTGGGTCTGAACCCCGCCCTGTGCATCTGGGTCCTGGACTTCCTGACTTGCCGACCCCAGGTGGTGAAGATAGGTAACAACACCTCCGCTACGCTGATCTCTAACTCAATCATCAAGTTTGCAGACACAACAGTGGTAGGCCTGATTACCAACAATGACGAGACAGCCTACAGGGAGGAGGTGAGGGCCCTAGCAGAGTGGTGCCAGGAAAATAACCTTGCCCTCAATGCTCCTGGACCCCAGGAAGGGTAGCTGCTGCCTTGGCAGCAGCTAATGGGGATCCATAATAAATACAAATACAACAAAACGAAGGAGCTGATCGTGGACTTCAGCTTGGCCCCTAAGACCCTTACAAACTTCTACAGATGCACCATTGAAAGTCGGGTTGTATCACCGCCTGATACAGCAATTGCACTTTCTGCAACCGCAGGGCTCTCCAGAGGGTGGAGCAGTCAGCTCAACGCATCACCGGGGGCACACTGTCTGCCCTCCAGGACATCTACAGCACCCGGTGTCACAGAAAGGTCACACTGTCCATAATGTCTATATACACCATCATATACATATTTATATATTCCGGACTCTGACATTGCTTGTTCTAATATTTCTATATTTCTTAATTATTTTTGGATTTGCGTGTATTGTTTTCTATTGTTAGGTATTACTGCACTGTTGGAGCTAGGAACATAAGCATTTCAGTACACCAGCGATAACATCTGCAAAATATATGTACGCAGCAAAGAACATTTTATTTGACCACCTGACAAGGAAAAACTCTGTGCCCTGGTTTTAGGCCATTATATTAACTAGGGCCTAGAAACACCCCAGGCCCTACTAGCTTCATCCAGTGAGGTCCAGGATGGAGACGGGCTGGCCCAGACTGTGTCGTCCCCTCCTCAGGCCCAACAGAAAGGAGGGCCCCTATCTCTCTCTCCCTGCACTGGAATGTGGCCGCCACTCTCTCCTTTAAGGTGCAACAATAAGGAAGGGCTCCCTCATTAGAATACAGCTGAGTAGCTGTCGCTCCCTCTCTCCCTCTTTCTGACTCAAAAAGATAAGGCACAAACATACACACAGGCTCTGTAATTAAAAACATGAGTTTTCATGAACTGCTTTAGAATTAATACAAAAACAGATTGAGGTGGTGCTTGGAGGGAAAGGTGTGAGAGACTGTACAACCACACCACAAATATGCACTGATGGATTATACTGTGCACTCATTCATATTACTAAACTTCCTTAACCATCAAAGACAGGCTATAACGGAGTTGACCACTGTAGAGAAACATCAATCCTAAGCATAGTATAAAGACCTGAAAAGGTGCTTCCAGGTAGAAACCAAGGTCCTTCTAAGAATTATATGTAGAGGAGAGTTATCTTTGGACCTTGGACTTAAATCTCAAATGCACAAACACCACTTTCCTGAGGCTTTTTAAATCAATCATCTCATGCTTGTCATCAATAATATTGACCTTCCTGCTGGTGCATTGTCCCTTATCCTGTGATACTTCATTCAATTGTTTCAGTTGTTGGCCAAAGTGCAGCGCACGTTGGAGCAAAACAAGTCAATAAAAGAGAGGTGTTTTGACCAGTCGTCATGTTCCCTGCCTGCAGCACTTGGACAGCACCCCGCCTTCTCAATGAATCCTGATACTCGACAGAAAACTGCTGTTGCAGGCTAAACCACTATGAAAACAAATGCACCCACTTTGGGCAACTACATTCAAGAAAACCCTAGAGGGCAACAAAACATAAAACATCACATTTAGTGCCCGGGAATCAGAGATTGTGAAACAACCTCAATGAGCGCAATCAAACCATTAAGGAACTATGATAAGTCAACACATCTTTCTTTCATTCAGAAATGAACACAGCCTAACCATACAGGCAGAACTAGCAAACTACAACATCCTTGTATAAAAGTCCAGACTAACAATTGTGCGTTAAGTCATTAAAAGTTGCTAAAATCGTCTTTCCATCTATCGTTGGAACCAACAGCTCTTGTTTACCTGTCGCTCTACAGAGGGGAACCAGCAGGACCTCCCTCTCCTTCTCTCTCCGTCCCTCTCCCAGTTTCTCTGTCCCAGTGAGCCGACAACGCTTCCCTTCCCCCCACAGGCATTAATCTAGCGAGCAACTTCCTGTCTGATGGAGAGGAGAGCAGAGGAGGGGGAGGTAGAGAGTCTCTTTACTGGCCCCCCAGAACAGCCTCCCGCCCTCCCCTTCCTCTGTTCTCGGCGAGTTTGCTACACACAACCAATCCCATTACGACTAAACAAGACACAGAGAGTAGAGAAGGAAAAAGGCACATTAATTTACTTGAAGTGAAGAGCATATGCCTCTCAGCAGCTCGTGCAGCCTGGGATCCACTGCCCCCCCTCACACACTCGCTCTCCCACTCACTATTTTGTTACCAGTCAATGGAAACTTCAGAGCCCCTGCCAGGCATCGCCAGGCGAGTGCAGAGGAAGTCCACCCACCTTGCTCTCCAGACAGTGTGGGAACAACACAATGACCCTTTTCACTGAGAGAATGCCTGGCTACACACATACACACACACACACACACACACACATATATACACACACACACACACACACACACACACACACACACACACACACACACACACAAAGGCATGACCATGTAGGGCTGCTCTCTGGCTGACAGGGAGAAAAAACACATTGGTTTAAGACCACAGATTAAGATTTCCAGTCATTTCAATCAATGACATAGGCCTATAGGCTGGATTACACTTGTTTTTCATGAATATGATTTATACAGTGCATTAGGAAAGAATTCAGACCTCTTGACTTTTCCCACATTGTTACGTTAAAGCCTTATTCTAAAATTGATTAAAACATTTTTTTTACACACAATACCCCATAACGACAAAGCGAAAACAGGTTTTTATAAATTTTTGCAAATGTATAAAAAATAAAACACAGAAATACATTATTTACATAAGTATTCATACCCTTTGCTATGAGACTCATAATTGAGTTCAGGTGCATCCTGTTACCATTGATCATCCTTGAGATGTTTCTACAACTTGATTGGAGTCCACCTGCGGTAAATTCAATTGATTGGACATGATTTGGAAAGGCACACACCTGTCTATATAAGGTCCCACAGTTGACAGTGCATGTCAGAGCAAAAACCAAGCCATGAGGTCGAAGGAATTGTCCGTAGAGCGCCGGCCAAACTAAGCCAATGAGAATGAGAAACAAGATTCTCTGGTGTCATGAAACCAAGATAGAACTCTTTGGCATGAATGCCAAGCGTCACTTCTGGAGGAAACCATCCCTACGGTGAAGCATGGTGGTGGCAGCATCATGCTGTGGGGATGTTTTTCAGCATCAGCGACTGGGAGACTAGTCAAGATCAAGGGAAAGATGAACGGAGCAAAGTACAGAGAGATCCTTGATGAAAACCTGCTCAAGAGAGCTCAGGTCCTCAGACTGGGGTGAAGGTTCACCTTCCAACAGGACAACAACCCTAAGCACACAGACCAGACAACACAGGAGTGGCTTCAAGGACAAGTCTCTAAATGTCCTTGAGTGACCCAGCCAGAGCCCGGACTTGAACCCAATCAAACATCTCTGGAGAGACCTAAAAATAGCTGTGCAGCGACGCTCCCCATCCAACCTGACAGAGCTTGAGAGGATCTGCAGAGAAGAATGGGAGAAACTCCTCAAATACAGGTGTGCCAAGCTTGGAGCGTCATACCCAAGAAGACTCTAGGCTTTAATCGCTGCCAAAGGTGCTTCAACAAAGTACTGAGTAAAGGGTCTGAATACTTATGTAAATGTGATATTTCATTTATTTTTATTTTGTATAAACTAGCAAAAATATCAGAACCAGTTTTTGCTTTGTCATTATGGGGTATTGTGTGTAGATTGATGAGGGGGAAAATATAATTTACTCAATTTTATGTCTGATCTTTAATTTTGGTGGGCTTAATAGGTACACTTACCCTAAGCATTGAAAAAAACATATTTATATTTAATATGTAATATTTCCGTGTTTTATTTATAATACATTTGCAAACATTTCTAAACTATTTTTGCTTTGTCATTATGGGTTATTGTGTGTAGATTGATGAGGGAAACAAATCTATTTAATACATTTTAGAATAAGGCTGTAACGTAACAACATGGAAAATGTCAAGGGGTCTGAATACATTCCGAATGCACTGTAAATACCTTGCTGGAATTACAACAGTCGTACCTTATCATAATAAAAAACTAAGGACATAGTGAATTTCTTCATAGTTCATCATTGGTAAAAAAAAATATATAGCGCACGCTTGCTAAAATGACATGCTATAAAGATAGCATACATCTGATACAAGACAGCAGAGTAACAAAACAGTAGTCTACAAAGGTCACTGTTCAAAACAATACCTGAACTGAAAGCAGGCAAACTGTGGAAGTAATAGCCTATGTAAACTACACAATATTTATTCATTGAAATGAATCATACTGTGCACATTTCCAAAGGTGTATTTCCACATTGTGTGGACAATACATTTTTTACAATTAGATGTTTTTATTCTAACCCTTCAGTAGCCAATCAGAGCATGTACACACACTAGCTTCACATCTACACAATGCACATCCCTCTTATAATCAAGTACAGTAGGACCTCAGATTCGAACAAGTCCTGAATAGAGGTCGTTCAGAATACTGAAAAATGTGTGACTTTGAAATGGGTTTTAAAAAACGTATCAAACCTAAGCAGAAAATATAAATTTCAAAATTAACCCGTATTACACCTGTAATCTAACATTTTGCCAGGAGTGTATTACTCACTAGGAACCAAACAAAAGCAAACGGGACGAAATGTGTAGGGACCCACCTGAATTTGTCTAATAAGAAAGTGTAGTTATCATTGCAAAGTGTTCTGTTCCAAAACTTTTTGCTACGGGTTACACTAAAGAATGCACCGCTGATGTTTTTAGCACATGAAAGCAACATTAACAGTTGCCTGTAGCTAGTCTCGCGTTGCCATACCTCCAAAATCATGATAGTTGTCACGCCTCCCTTAGAGGTCTGGAGAATTTTGTATTGTACTGTTTTCCGACAGGGTAGGATACATTTTGTAGAAAGTTGTTCCGTATGCTAGCTAGTTTGCAACATTGCAGAAAATGGAAGATAAGATGTAGGAAAAATGCAATTCTGTTTTGCCAGAAGTGTGCTCTATACACAAAATCGAGTCGACGAAGGCATTACAACTCCTCTGCTTGAACACTCTAGTATAGAGACGTTTCGGTGTGTCTACCTACAGGCTATGGTAAAGGTTTAGTGCAGCAAGTGTGGCCGACTGTCTGCGATTTATTGAAATTGAAAGTGGAGTAATTGATGATAATAGTAGTTTCTCCTCTGATGTCAATAATCGAGGCTCAGGTGCGTGTTCTGAACTCAAGGAATCGCCGCCGCATACGCAGGGCAAGTGAGATAGAGGATGAGAAAATTGCCAAGGGTGAATACACGATTGTACGGAAGAGTATTAGGGCCAAGTGAAGAGAATGAAAAAATATGGCAACAGGTGATGGTACCTGGATTATTGTTGTTTTTTTGCACGATAGTTCTTTAAAATTGTGGCAATATTTTGAGAATAAACTCGAAATTAAATAGAGAATAAAAGTGGCAATATTTTTAGATTAAAGTGGCAATATTTCGAGAATAAACTAGACATTTTATTTCAAGAATAAAGTCGCAATTATAGTTGAAGATTAAAGTAGGGGATTTGGTTAACTGCATGTCTCCCTGGCTCCCTGTTGCTCTGCGCGCCACTACAGTATTATTTAGTCCTTTATTATGACAACTAATGCATATTTGTTTTTATCCCATTTCCTATAAAGGGGTAAGGCACAGGGGAAGGAGGATGCTTTTCGGAAGTGGTGTGGAAAGGTTGGTGAGCTGCGGTCAGTCCTACCAGTTCCTGTATTGGCCGTCACATCTAAAGCTTCCAAGGCAACAAGGGAGAGCATAATGAAGCACCTGGGCATGCAGCAATGTGTTGAGGTGATGAAAAGTCCTGACAGGGACAACACCAGACTGGCAGAAATGAAGGAGTCATCTGACCCTGTAGAGACATTTTCATGGTTGCTCACAGAGGCAAAGGGGCCTGAGACCCCAAGAGAATTGAAGACTGTTCTTTTCTGTACACTGTTTTTCAGCATTTTCTTGGGGAGAAATCTGTGCATCCAGCAGGAGCAGAAGACACACTGGAAAACAGGCTTTTTGACATGTACCCCTCAGAGACACCCGAGCACATGAAACTGCACATCATTGCAGCCTTGAAAGAGTTGTGATGACTACTTCAGCACTGGGAATGGGGGTGGACTTTAAGAATGTCCATCATGTAGTCAACTATGGACCACCTCAAGACTTTGAGTCCTACATGCAGGCATATGGATGAGTGGGGAGGGACGGCACAAGCTCACATTCACTTACCCTGTACAATGGAAGACAGCTTGATGAAGTTTCAGATAAAATTAGACTGTGTCAAACAGTACCACCTGCTGGCTCTTTGATATTGAGGTCACGCAACCAATATCACCCAAACATGACTGCTGTGACAATTGTGCTACCTCATAAAACTGCAAGGACGTACAGTGCATTCGGAAAGTATTCAGACCCCTTAACTTTTTCCACATTTTGTTACGTTACAGCCTCATTCTAAAACGGATTAAATTGTTTTTTCCCCCCTCATCAATCTACACACAACACCCCATAATGACAAAGAAAAAACGGAAATATTACATTTACATAAGTATTCAGACCCTTTACTCAGTCCTTTGTTGAAGCACCTTTGGCAGCGATTAAAGCCATGAGTCTTCTTGGTAATGACCCTACAAACTTGGCACACCTGTATTTGGGGAGTGTCTCCAATTCTTCTCTGCAGATCCTCTCAAGCTCTGTCAGGTTGGATGGGGAGCGTCGCTGCACAGCTATTATCAGGTCTCTCCAGAGATGTTTGATCGGGTTCACGTCGAGGCTCTGGCTGGGCCACTCAAGGACATTCAGAGACTTGTCCCGAAGTCACTCCTGCGTTGTCTTGGCTGTGTGCTTAGGGTCGTTGTCCTGTTGGAAGGTGAACCTTCGCCCCAGTCTGAGGTCCTGAGCAGGTTTTCATCAAGGATCTCTCTGTACTTTGCTCCATTCATTTTACCCTTGATCCTGACTAGTCTCCCAGTCCCTGCCTGCTGAAAAACATACCCACAGCATGATGCTGCCACCACCATGCTTCACCATAGGGATGGTGCCAGGTTTCCTCCAGACGTGATACTTGGCATTCAGGCCAAAGGGTTCAATCTTGGTTTCATCAGACCAGAGAATCTTATTTCTCATGGTCTGAGAGTCCTTCAGGTGCCTTTTGGCAAACTCCAAGTGGGATGTCATGTGCCTTTTACTGAGGAGTGGCTTCCGTCTGGCCACTCTACCATAAAGGCCTGATTGGTGGAGTGCTGCAGAGATGGTTGTCCTTCTGGAAGGTTCTCCAATCTCCACAGAGGAACTCTGTAGCTCGGTCGGAGTGACCATCGGGTTCTTGGTCACTCCGACACAGCTTCTCCCCCGATTGCTCAGTTTGGGTGGGCAGCCAGCTCTAGGAAGTGTCTTGGTGGTTCCAAACTTCTTCCATTAAGAATGATGGAGGCCACTGTGTTCTTGGGGACCTTCCATGCTGCAGACATTTTTTGGTACCCTTCCCCAGATCTGTGCCTTTGACACATTTCTGTCTCTGAGCTCTACGGACAATTCCTTCGACCGAATGACTTTTTGCTCTGACATGCACTGTCATCTGTGGGACCTTATATAGACAGGTGAGTGCATTTCCAAATAATGTCTAATCAATTGAATTTACCATAGGTGGACTCCAATCAAGTTGTAGGAACATCAAGGATGATCAATGGAAACAGGATGCACCTGAGCTCAATTTCGAGTCTCATAGCAAAGGCTCTGAATACGTATGTAAATAAGGTATTTATGTTTTTTTACTTTTAATAAATGTGCAAAAATTTCTACAAACCTGTTTTCACTTTGTCATTATGGGGTATTGTGTGTAGATTGATGAGGGGAGAATTTTTTAAAATCCATTTTAGAATAAGGCTGTAACGTAACAAAATGTGGAAAAAGGGAAGGGGTCTAAATACTTTCCGAATGCACTGTATGGTTGATGTCCTCGGATCTACTTTCCAGAATCTGGCTTCAGCTCACATTCTTTATCAAATCGCTGCATGAGGTCTGTCTGCTCTCCAATGGTTCTGATGACTTTCTGTGCAATGTCAAACTGGACAAGGGCCCCTTGATGGTCTTTTTTGAGGCACACATGGTGTTCGCAATTCTTGCATCAAATACTTTGGTATTGCTCTGGGCTGATTACCTTGAAGACTAACCAATTATTTCCAAAGGACCTGTAAGTATCTGTGACTTTGTACAAGAAGTAGTTGCAACAGTGACCTTAAATACAAGTAAAATAAGATTTTAATATCTGAAAGTGTCGTCATGCATTATGCAACACATTTGCAATGATACACTTTGTGTATGTGGCACATAAAATGGGCTTTATCAGTTACTTCATTGTCAAGGGAAAAAAATGAATCAACTGAATATATTATTAAACGTCTGAGGGTCGTGACAGCCGGCACATATTTTCTTTCTAACTCCAGAATTTGCTCTTTCCCCTCACAAAACATTAGATTCTTTCCACATCATTGGCACTTATTTTAAATTTGACTAGAAGGTGTGAAAGGAGCAACATGCTGCTTTTGAAAACCCATCACTCAGCTTCTAAGACCAGTGTGTAGTCTGGTCGCAATAAACATGATTTACCTTGAATAATGTTATGTTTGTTCCTGTTACAGTTGTACGGTTCACCACAAACACAGCATACATCAACATATTTGGATGGGATTTAAAAAATCGTTGATTTCATGGCTGTCCTCACGCACTGTTGCACATACGACCTTAATCTAGTGAGCACCTCCGCACAAGTAAGGTTTGACGTGTTGCTGATTTTGTGCCATAGACTTGCACAGGCTTCCGTTTTTTTGGGATTCGATATTGCCCTTTCGGTTGAACGGTCAGTCCATAAGTTGGAGGTTAATTTCTTTGAGGTTCTACTGTACAAAAAAAAACAGACAATATCTAGTGGGTCCCACACACCAGTAAGGTTGTCAAACATTTGCTTGCCGAGAGTACTTAGCACCTCTGAACAGTGTCGGCAGTCAACCTCTTTTGTGTTCACACCGCACATACTTTAAAGCCTTTGGCCTTGTGAAAATACTCCAAACCAGAAGGTGGCAGTAGCATTGCATTCTTAAGTTTAGTTTAACAATGCTAGTCCCTTTTAATTTTGCTATTGTTGTATAAAGCCCTTGTTGATACTAGCCAGATGGCCACAGCTAGATAACTAGCTAGCAAGATGACAAAGAAACAATGTAATTCACTCTCCATAATCCCATAGTCAATTTTCTTGACAGCTAGCTAATGTTAGATAAACCGTTAGCATGTCATTCCCTAGCTAGCACAACATATTTTTTCCTTTTTGTTGTCACTCCTGTCAGCTCTCCCACATGGAGGTTTGTGCTCTCTGATTGGCTCAAAGTCAAGTTGTAGGCCACTGAGGAGCTTTGCGATTCTACAAGTAGAAACAGCAGGTTCGTCGGTACCAGGTCAGTGCGCAGCAGGTACGTATTTTGTTCTAGCAAGAGAAGGAACAGCCTCCTACTGTGATCAGTACCTATCGGCTGTGTTTCATACTTAAGGACTCTTACCTTTAGGTAGGTTTTGGTTGTTGCTTAGAAAGGCAGAAAGAGTGGCAGAGCCAACCTAGGAGATAGAGAGAGTAGCCAAACAGAGACACAGGTCAGACAAGTGCAACCGATGCAAAGTGAAGAAGACCCATCACACACACCTCACTGACAGCCTGTCACAAGTCCATTCAGATGTGTTTAAAAACCCTTTACTGGCTATTTTTTACTGGACTTCACGTGCATTAATGAGTGTAGTTTGCTGTTTTCAAAACATATGTGAAAACAGTTAGGCCTCAACGGTCCATGTCACCTCATCCAGATGTGACACTTAACACAACAATAAAATACACAGGGTGACACAGGTTATTTTGGAAGGTGCTTTCACATAGCATATTTATAAATGCAAACTACCTAAATATATGCATGCATGCATAAACAGATGTATTTTCATCTCGTCGAATAAGACGTTGTGGACAGACAAAGTGATGTGGACAGACAAAGGCACAGGCCCAGAGAGAAAGAGAAAATTACATATGTGTTTGGAGCCTCCATCAGTGAGCCTCATGTGACCTCATGTATAATAAAGAGTGCACGAATCAACCAAGAGTGCGCGAATCAACCTGCGACAAACAGCGCCAACATTCAGACTCACGCGCACGCACACAGTGACTCTCTCTGTGTTGGCCATCATATTGCAGGTGATGGACAGACACCTCCCCTCTCCAGACAGCACTCCCTTTGGCTTCTCTGAGCACACAGAATACCTGCAAGCAAAAAACATACACCCAGTTGTGTTTAGGGCTGTGCAACTGTTGATAAAACAAGTTTACTGGAGAACGGAGACCAAGTAGAGACTTTCGGACACGGTGGATAATTGTATAATATGAGGCAGTTTATTCAGAGGTAAAGATATCTGTAAATAGCGTGCACGGACCCGTTCGTCAATCTCGTAGGGAGATATCTGAGAGCGCGCCCTAAACATTGTGTGCTGACATTTTATACAATAAAATAAAGTAGGTTGATTCTAGGAGTTCTGATCTTCTGATTGGTCCTGATGAGTTGGTCGAGGTCACTTCCATTGCATTGGCTCTGAGTCGGGTTGTCTGTCTTCAGATGTTCAGCCTAAAAGAAGGGATTTTGTGTGTGCGTGTGTTATCAGTAATAATGTGTGTGTGTGTAATAATGTGTGTGTGTGTGTGTGTGTGTTTTGGGAAAATGTTCAGCCGAAAGAGGGGATTTTGTGTGTGCGTGTGTTATCAGTAATAATGTGTGTGTGTGTGTGTGTGTTTGTGTTTGTGTGTGTCATGGGAGAACTCGTGAGTTGGAAGGACTGAGAGACCTATGGCGTGGGTGTTGTTCTTAGCCACCTGCTGACAAGGCCGACAAGATAGAAGTCTTTGTCCATTGTATTAAATCCGAAGGCCCAACACAAGATGGGTCATGCACAAAATTTTAGCCAGACCAAGCTATAACATAATATATTTACTACGACAAATCCCTCTCTTCACGTCTCCCCAGAGACGTGACCAAGTAACAGTAAAGAAGGAAAACTTAAGACGTGACACAAGCTAACAGTGTAATTGGCAAAATAGGGAAAACTTTATCAGAAGATAAAGTTTTACATTCCCCCTCTTCACGTCTCACAAGAGACGTGACTAAGATGGCAAAATAGGGAAAACTTTATCAGAAGATAAAGTTTACATTCCCCCTCTTCCGTCTCACAAGAGACGTGACAAAAAAAGCTTAGATGCTATTCATCATCCAGATATCCTTGGTCAGCATCGTCAATAGCAAGCAAAGGAAACATCTGACCGTTATCTGCAGGATGCGGATCAATAGCGGTGGTTATAATCCTGGTTGTCAGCGTCCGTATGCATGGAATGCAACAGCATCCACAAAGCACTAGAATTGCAGCAAAAACAGAGATGGATACAAGTATAGAAGAAACAAGCGTTTTATATTTACCAAACGCATCCATCCAAGAGTCCCACATTGAAGTATCCACCCCTGAGTGGCTCTTCATTTTGCCATTAAGAGTTCGTAACCCTTCCAGGGCGACAGTCAAGCTGCCATCTGTGGCTGTATTGTTGGGAATAAAGGTACAACATTGTTCACCAAACATAGCACATACTCCTCCTTTTTCAGCCAGGAGCATGTCGACAGCAATACGATTTTGGAAAGCCATGAGAGAGGTCGCAGCCAACTGGCCATGCACCGCCTCAAAACCTTGTTGTGTCCAATTGCCTAATTTTTGAACATTAAAATGGACATAATTGATTCTGTCAACATTTTTATTAATTGTGCACCACCAGCAAAATGAAGATTCAAAACCTGCGGCTACTTGGTCAATCAATTTATACTCATCTGGTACCCCCCTAGGGACCCCAATTGCATCAATGTAGGTTGGGTCCCCATGAGTAGGGCCCACAGCGCGCCTGGTCCTGGTAGGAATTAAGTCAGACACATGGGTCACCAGCTCCTGAACACCTGTTGGATACACAGAAATTGGTAGCAAAAGAGAGACTAGTGCACAGGTGCCTGTGGCATTTCCAGGCAGTCCATCAAACAGATGAACGCCTCCACACCACCACCAGACATCAGCCCTGGAAACAGGTTTAAACTCAGCATTAGGCGTATAGATAAACCGACACCATCCAACAGGTACCATACCCAACAATGGTAGACCTTTCGTGAGATTAACACAGGTAAAGTTAGCTCTAGCCACCTGATAGGAAAAAATTGGTTTCTTAGTTGCTTTAGTAACCAAGGGATGAACTACGTCCCATAGTGTACAATTGGCGGAAGGGTTGTCATGTTTCATGACAGACAGGAAGCATTCTGGCGTAATGGCGGCAGGGATAATGCGAAGCAATGGCCGTGCCTCCATACAAACCACACAACTCTGATGAGTCACCTTTGCCGCTTCCTCAGTCAACAAGAGCCAGTTGTTAGAAAGGCCGGAGACACCTGTAGCGGTCAGGATTACATCATCCAAAGTAGGTGGAGTGGTAAGTAAAATAATAGAATTATTCTTATTACCATTTTCATTAATAGCCTGTGCTTTTGTGTTATTAATATGACAAATTCGAACCTTCCAATAGACTGGTGCAGTGGTACAGCTTACATAAGGAGCAAGTCTAAAGTCCTGGCAGCCTAATGCAATACCAGGATAGATAGTAAATTTGAGTCCTTTAGAGCTTTTTGTCAAAGTCAAGAGTTTCCTCCATTGTTTTCCTAATGTAGTAGAGGTGCAACTGGACCAGTCATAATTAGTCTCACATACCAAGTTTGTCCAAGTCCAATCGCTATGGGTGTCCCCCACTGTCATATACCAGTCCCAGTCACGGTAGTAGGAAAGGTCTCTGAAGTCTACCCACGGCACTGTCGCAGTAGTGGTAACATTAAAGGGTATACATAATGTGGTGCTTCTATACAATTGTCTGGGCCTACAGGAAAGGGTGTTAGAGACAACTTGTCGTTTATTTACGTGGTGGCTGTGGCTTACATTCTGATCTGGGCTCAATGTGTCGGAGTGCAGGTTGATCGGACGTATGGTTGTGGCATTGAATGTGTCGTTAGGTTTACTAGTGGGTGTAATGGGTGTCTGTGTCATGTGCTGTACTGACCAGAGTATGATTCCTAGAGTAACCCCAATAGTTACAATCAACAAAACAAGGAGTGGAGCAGAGCACCCCAGTCTCTCCCATGGTGGTCTGTCCCTCCTCTGTCTTTCCCCTCCAGTATCTGAAGATGGGAGTCTCCTCCACATATTCAGATAGTGTTGGTGTCAAGAATTTGATCCGAATTTAATGTGATTAAATCACTTCTGACTTCAGTCAGGGTTCTGGAAGGAGTTGGTGCTGGTGTACAATGTGTCAAGTGGTGCCAAGGTGCGCCTGATTTACCTTTGACCTGGACTGAGTGTGAAGTAACCTCCTTCACTTCGTACGGTCCAGTCCACCTGGGATCTTGCCACTTTCTCTTGTGAACCTTGATCCTTACCCAGTCGCCAACTTTTACCTTCAGCAGCGCCGGATCTCCCGTCAGCTCCCCCTCTTGGACCTTGTGAATCTGTTTGGAGAGAGCTGCAGAGAGTTCCGTTAGTTTTCTCACATATTCAGACATTACAATTTGTTGTACATCAAGGGCGGGCATATGACCTCCCTCCCTTGGTGGACCAGGCATGACTCTACCAGTCATAATCTCATGTGGAGAGAGATGGGTGCCTGCTCCTGGAGAGGCTCTCATGGCCATCAACGCCAGGGGCAGAGCTTCAACCCACGTCAACTTTGAACCTGCACATACCTTGGCTATCTTAGCCTTCAAAGTTTGATTGGCGCGTTCCACGAGGCCCTGAGATTGCGGCCGGTACACAGACCCAAACTTGTGCACAATGCCGAACCTCTCCTCCACCTGTCTCAGGTGTTGGTTACTGAAATGGGACCCGTTGTCGGATCGAATTTGTCTTGGAACCCCATACCTTGGTATGAGTTCAGTCTGCAGCCACTTAATAACTGACCTAGCATCCTCACGTGCTGTTGGTATTGCCTCAACCCATTTGGAGAATCGATCTACCATTACCAATAAGTACCTTTTCCCATTAGTTACATTATCAGCCCCCATGTCAGTGTAATCTATGCTAATGTCCTGAAAACATGCATTAGGTACTGGGTATGAACCCATGGGTGTTTGGAAAGGTTTCTTTGGGTTGTGGCTGCCACAAATGCTGCACTCATCACAAAACAAGTCTGTCATGTCCTTAATGTGTGGGTGCCACCAAATATGGGAAACCTTCTGTAAAGTTTTGAGTTTCCCTTCATGGGTGGGCCCATGAGCCTCACGTATCAGCTCGGGGCAGAGATTAGCTGGGGCCACCAACCTGCCGTCATGGCATCTCCAAAGTTCATCAGGTCCTTTGGTGGCTCCCATCTGTCCCCATACCGAGTGCTCATACGGGCCCGCTGTGAATTGTAGTTCCTTTATGTGTTGGTCTGTGAGTTCTGTTCTAGCTGGTTGAGTCTGCAGCACCATCTGTCTTGGAGTGTAGCCCCCAGCTTTCTTGGCTGCTTTGTCAGCTGCGTCATTTCCCTCGCTGACTTTGTTCTTGAGTTGCTGATGTCCTTTGCACTTCATGATGGCCACCTGCTCAGGTAGTGAGACTGCTTTTATCAGTCTCTCCATTTGTGCCTTGTGTTTGATCGGAAGGTTTCCTGTTGTGGTGAAGTTACGTCTGACCCATTGTGGTCCATCTGTATGGACTGCTCCATGAGCATATGCTGAGTCAGTGTAGATGTTCACAGTCTTTCCTTCAGCCTTTTCCAGGGCTTGAGTCAAACCAATGATCTCAGCTAGTTGGGCTGAGGCAGGTTGTGGGATGATGTCTGATTCCAGGGTCACGTGTGACCCGTCTGGAAGCTGCTGTACCACTGCATATGCTGCTATGTTCCCTTCTTCTCCTCTATAGCAGCATCCATCGGTGTACAACCATAGATCAGGATTGGTAAGGGGTTCGTTTCCCAAGTCTGGTCGCAGTTTCAGTTCCTGTGCCGCCCTCTCTTCGCAGGAGTGTGCCAACCCTTCTTCTGCATTGAGTCGTCTGCCATGTTTTTGTCGGGGTGTTGACAAAAGTAATGTGTGATTGGGTGCATTTATTCTGGATTTTGTTCTTTCTTTCAGCGCTGAACGTGAATTCCTTGCTCATCAGATATGCTGCAACCCCATGGTGCGTATGGATTTCCAATTTGTGGCACATTACCAGGTGGGCGGTTTTTCAATAGCTTTTGCCACTGCAGCCACGTACCTGGAACATGTTGTCTGACCTGCTTCAATATGGTCCAACTTAGATGAATGATACATCAGTACTCTCTCTCTCCCCCTCTTGTTTCTGAAAAAGGATGGAAGAAGTGAACCCCTCCTTTTCAGAAACATCAAGATGAAATTTGTTTTTGTAGTCGGGTGCTGTCAGAGCTGCTGCCACCGAGAGATCGGTTTTTAGGAGAGCAAACGCTGTTGATGCTTCAGGTGTCCAGGTAAGTGAGGAGTGTAAGTTTCTTGGTCCTGCTTCTCTCACTATTTCTCTCAGTGGTTCAGTCCTGGATGTGTAGTCAGGGATGTGGGTACGGCTGTACCCTGTCAACCCCAGGAAGGACAACATGCCTGACACTGTGGTGGGACGTGGATGATGGAGTATGGAATCTCGGTGGGATTTCGAGAGACCAGCACCTTCTCCTGAGATTTCTCTGCCAAGGAAAAGGACAGTTCTGCGACAGGACTGGACTTTGCTCATTTTGACCTTGTAGCCTTTGACAGCCAAGAAGTCAAGTAGGGTTTTTGTCATTTGTAGACAGAGATCAGATGTGGGAGCCCCCAGCAAAAGGTCATCTACATATTGGATGAGTATCACTCCTTCAGGGATTTTCAATTCAGCCAGGTGTGTCTTTAGGATATGATTGAAGATTCCGGGAGAACACCTGTAACCCTGTGGAAGAACCGAATACGTATACTGTTGATGTTCATATGTGAAGGCAAAGAGAGGCTGTGAAGCCTCATCCAGTGGAATGCTGAAGAAGGCATTAGCCAGATCCACAACGGTGAAGTATTGGTGTTTTGGTGAGAGATTACTCAGTGTAATGTGAGGGTCAGGGACAGGTAGGTCAATGGGTGCAGTGACGTCGTTCACTGCTCGGAAGTCTTGTACCATCCGGTATGTTTCACCTCCTGTTTTCAAGACTGGTAAGATTGGTGTGTTCCATGGAGACACAGTGCGATATATGACACGAGCTCCCAACAACCCATCTATGGTTGGTTTGATCCCCCTGGTCTGTTCAGGTTTCAGACGGTACTGTGTTCGGTAGATAGGAATTTGATCAGGGTTGAGTAAGGTGATGGTGACTGGTGCCACCTGTAGTTGTCCAACATCAAATGGGGTGTGTGTCCATATGCCTTCATCAATGGTGGAAAGCAGTGCTTGTGATGAGGGGTGGTCTGTGTAAGGTTTACCATGGTGTCTTGGGAGAGTCAAACGTTCAGGAAGGCAATGTTCCTCTGTGTCAACTGTCATAAACCTCCACATGTTCTCAGTGGTGGCTTTGGTTATTCCTGGAGTTTGGGTGAGTTCCCACTGGAGTTTGGATGCTCTTCTGATCATAGGCCCAAGGCTCCTTGCTTCAAAACCGTCTCCAACTGCCAGTGTAACATGGGGAGCAGATTCTTCGCCCAGTAGGTACCAGGATTTCAAATGGGAAGGTAGGATAACCGGAGCAGCCACTCCTTCCTGTCCACACACTATGGTACAACATCTGATTGTTGGTGTCAGGTGCATCATGTTTTCATCCCAGTCATCGGTATATGGGTTGACATCATTATCAGTCACATTAAGTGTACAGTGGATTTCAGCTTGAGGAGTCTTGTATGGGTGAAATGTGTAAATGAGTTGTCTCAGCTGGTTGAACTTGAATTGAACCTCAGGGGTTCCTTGGCCGGATTCGATGCACTTCAACCAGTATATTTCTTGGGTCAGGGAGAGCACTGGAGTTGGGATGATGGGTAGCATCAGCACCCTAACTGGATGAACTGGTGTGGAGGTAATGGGATCAATGGAAACCTCCACACCCTTTTCGGTAAGGTAGATTGAACATTTCAGTTTGCACAATAGGTCCCTTCCTAATAGGTTGATTGGACAGTTGGGACAATATAGGAATTGATGCTTCAAATTGGAAGGGCCCCATTGGAAGAGCAATGGTATGGTCTTAGTGCCATGTTCCCCACTAGGTGTCCTCCTTGCACCACGAACACAGGCGCTTGTACCACTGCAGGACTTAGGAATGGGTTATAAGGGTTAGTTGGAGGAGTGGGTGTGTATGCGGGTGGTGTGCTCTTCGCTTCCTGTGGCAGGGTCGGATACAGTGGTGCTGAGGGCGCTGGTATGTCACTCATGGACTGTGTCCCCACTATTGGTGTTGTCTCAGTTGTGGGTTCAATCACCACACCCATCATGTCTGGTTTCTTGTATGGGTGTGCTCGTCGTGTTTCCTCAATTGCCCACGTACCTATCCTTAGCTCAGCCTCTGCTCTCTCTCTGTGTTTAGTCCCTTCCTTCTTGAATAAGTGAGACTTATTCCTTTTCACTTCACTTTCTGTTCCTTCCCTCACTGCCTCCCCCTAGCTCTATCTCCATAGAGATGAGTTGCCCTTTAGACGGGGCACCCCCGCTAAAGTAACCTGCCTGTGTCCATTTGAGTCTCACTCCCTCCCACACTTTCTTTACTGTCTTATACTGTTCTTTCCCTCCCGCTCTATCCTGTATTCTTTGATCTAGATATTCATTAAATTTGAGTTTTGGGACGGTAGTGGTTGCCATGGTTATACAGTCTATCTTGGTGCTCTTAGCCCGTCACTGGCCGAATCCAGCAATGTATTCTTGGCGCTGACTGAGATTTATCTCTGATGTCCCACCCTCGTACACAAAAAATGTTCAATGCTTTATTATTAGGAATTATTTTGCAAAAGGTATTATTGTTTTTCAATTATTCGAATTATTATATATTTTCCCAAAAGGTAGGCCTATCAGAACCGCCCTTTTGGAACAATATATTAACAAACCCGAGCGCTCCCAAAACAATCATCAATTTAATCCCATGAATTATTTTGCAAAAGTTATTATTGTCTTTCAGGTACTCGAGCTATTATATACTTTCCCAAAAGGTATCAGAATCGCCCTTTTGGAAGAATACATTAACAAACCCAAGCGCTCCTAAAATAATTATCAATCTAATTCTAGGGATTTATTTAGCAAAAGTTATTATTGTTTTTCAGGTATTCGAGTTATTATATATTTTCCCAAAAGGTATCAGAATCGCCCTTTTGGAACAATATATTAGCAAACTCGAGCGCTCCCAAAATAATTATCAATTTAATTTTGGGAATTATTTTGCAAAAGTTATTATTGTTTTTCAGGTATTCGAGTTATTATATATTTTCCCAAAAGGTATCAGAATCGCCCTTTTGGAACAATATATTAACAAACTCAAGCGCTCCCAAAATAATTATCAATTTAATTTTAGGAATTATTTAGCAAAAGTTATTATTGTTTTTCAATTATTCGAATTATTATATATTTTCCCAAAAGGTATCAGAATCGCCCTTTTGGAAGAATATATTAGCAAACTCGAGCGCTTCCAAAACAATTATCAATCTAATTCTAGGAATTATTGAAATACCAACACCGCAAGAGGGAAAAAGTTCAAGTCAGCTTTTAGCGCAGCGGCTACATAACAGGCAAAATAGGACTCGGTGGTCCTCTTAAAAGTTATCAACTAGTTAGTCTCATGAAACGGCCAATCTTACACAACATTCAGGTTATCATTTCAACAATTACATTTTTCATTACATATCAGCATCAACACACGAATTCAGTTTAAGTTCCTCACAGTACATATAGTTGAGTGCCACGTCAACCAAATTGCCCGACTATCTGAACTTGTATTTTTTATTATATATTTTTTGATTCTCCTCAAGGAGACTCCCAGTCGTTTAAACCATTCAACTGGCGTCTAGTCGGGAGAACCTTTTCTGGACTTGGATTCTCACGGAATTAACTCAACCCGACTATCTGAATCTTTTTATCAAGTCACCAGATCCTTCTCTTGTGGATCAAATAAAAGGGTCCATCGCTTGTGAACCAAAAACTGTAATAGG